>NC_089580.1:192733058-193033058 GCF_019320115.1 Miscanthus floridulus
GGTTCGTCTCACGATTTCTCACCCAACTGTGCAATTAGTTTTTTTTCGTCTACATTTAGTACTCCATGCATGTGCCGCAAGATTCGATGTGACGGGTACTATGCAAAAAAATTTTTTGGCTTTTGGGTGGCACAAAACCCTCCGCAACCAAGCAACACTAACTAAGTAACAATTAAATATAACTGAATGATAGTACAGGCAGCAGTTTAGTAGGCAATCACCCTCCAGTTAGAATCACTGCATGAGAAGTTCAGCCCAACCATGCGAATGGCAGATGCAAAACCGAGGCAAACTTTGTGGAAGAGGCACGATCAGGCCAAGCAAAAATACACGAAGTATATACAATACAACACATGAACAGGAGAGGCATCAACTTACGTGCCGCCGAGGCCACCGAGCTCGTCCGATGCGATCGTGGCGAAGGGCATCTCGCAGATGGCGACGCGCGCGCCGTGGAGCGTGGAGGCGAAGCGCGACGCGCGGACGCCGCCGCTCCCGGCGCCGATGGTGAAGAGGTCGTAGTCGTACTCCCCCTCGGCGGAGGCGCCGTTGGCGGAGGACGCCGAGACATGGCGGCGGCAGGGGCGGGCGAGCCTCGGGAGCGCGGCGAGGGAGGGGAGGCGGAGGAAGCCGCGGCGGAGCCGGTGGGCCCCGCGCGGGGAGAGGGTGCGGGTCAGGGTTTGCAGCGTGGAGGAGCAGGAGAAGGGGAGCGTCGCGTGCGCTGCCATGGCTGGTTCCTCGCCGCTGCGGCGGCGGCGGCGGAGTCGCCGCTTCCGAGAGTGTGGGGGAGGGGAGGAAGCGGAGAGGCGAGGCGAAGCCTGGCCAGATAGATATGATTTGTCTGGTGTGTGGGGAGAGAAGAGAATGAGAATGCGTCTTCCTCCGGTCTCAAGGCGTATAGTTTGGAAAAAATAAACCCCGCTAATCAACTGTGAAGGCGTAACTATGATCGTCTAAGGGAGTTTACGTAAACGAATTTGCGAGGTGGATTCTGGATTCTGGTTGGGCAGAAGCACCTGGATAGTGGATAGGATAGTGATAGTCGCTCCGTGTCCTGGTAGTCAGCATTCGGGCTGAATGCTTTCACTGACCTCCAGCCGAGGGATTTTTACCACGGGACGGCTGAAAATGATGTCCAGGAATCAGAACAGCTCCTCAAAACGACTCGACGGCCACCACTGCCGGCTCCTTCTTTGTTCTGATACTGAACACTGATACCGTCAGTCTCGAGCTTCTTTGTAGGATCCATGCCAGATGCTGGTGGATTTGGCAGTGGCTCCATCCATCAGTCTAGGTCCGGAATTCAGACAGCTTGCATTGCTGCAGTGGAGGCTTGTGCGCATTCCAGGCTTTTTACTTACCCCTTCTTTTGTACTAATTAAATTAAGAAAAAGGTGTGCATTCCAGCTGGGAGATACTTCTTGAACATGCGCTCTGCGCATGCTGTGAGGTAAGTCGTGTTTTATATAAAGAGAACGTCGAACGAGATCCTAACAGGAGTGAAACAAATCTGGCTCTCCATTAGGAGAATGTCAATGGCTATCAAGCTTCACTCCAAGGGCATTTCCCACTGGGGAGTTCCATTTTCCTCATCCAGACATCTAGCATCTAACTTTGTGCAGTATACATACTCTGTGCCATTCTTCCGATCATGCCACACTAAACTGTTGATAACGAAGCATCAAAATGATGATGTCCTCGTGTGTCAGTAACTGGTTCAGAAAGAGCAGCCTGAATGTCTGTCTGTCGATCGCCTGCGTCAGTATAAGTTTGGGGAGCACCTCATGAATGGTAACAAGAACCGGATTTCCTTTGGCATACAAATAAGTTTTCATATGCCCCCAGTGATAAGGTTCTGAGTTGTCGGACCTGAACTTTCATCACTCCCATCCTTGTGTTATGCCTGAATTAGGGCATGTATATATGTGGAGATCAAGTCAGATACAGCCTGTAGGAAAAACAAATGGACAAGCAAGAGAACAAGAATGTTTAACAGACCTCTTAGTTGCTCTGCCAAAGATAGATCCCCCAAAAGCTGAAGCCGTTGAAAGGTTTGGATGGTTTCGTGAATGAAGCTAAGGGTAAAACAGCCTTTTCTTATGTCAAATGTGAAATGCTAGAGGGGACGAATTTATCTCACAAAGAAAACAGCAAGGCCATACCTAGCTGATTTTGTCTAGCTCCAGTATTAAAAAAAAGAAAACATTGTATTCATTAGTCAGAAGGAAACAACAAGGCACATAAGGCACATACTCAATCAAGTTTCCTTTATCCTTTCTTTATTCAGACATCTGGACCATACAAGTTGTCCGTGTTATTCACTATGTTTACAGTGTGTAGTTGAACTGTGCAGTAAAATATTTGCACCAAAGAAGTTCTATAGCTATGGAAGGAACAAAACTTAATTTGTGGCCTTTAAACTATGTTTTGCTTTCCCTTTGTACAAAAAGAAAAGGATTATAAACAGGTTATATGTTATCTCTTCATAGTAGCAACAGCTGTTAAAGTTTATGTGAAGAGATATAAGATGAAAATTCTATCTTGAAGTTCCTTCGTCCATCATAATTGGCTGTTCACCTTCAAACTCCGATATCACAATGAGTGAATCATTCATTTCAAGAAACAGTGGCTCCGATTTGTTGATAGGATTAATATGCTGCCATAGGATAAAGTAAATATTTATTATTAGCACCTAACAGATTATGGCTGCTGATGTTCAAAATGACAAAGAACCTCATGTCTAAGCAAATCAGGTCAATAGAATTTTAATGGCAGCTGAACAAAAAGATGATCTTAACAAGACCTTATGTACTTAGAACATCATTTACACATAAACTGACAAATAACAAAGAAAACAAATTACCTGCTTGCCGTCCTTGACGTAACCAATCGCAACTTCACGACGTAAAACTGCTCTTTCAGAAAGCTCCAAGAACGATATCTTCTCTCCTTCCTTCATGTACAGCCCAATTTCCTAAAATGAAATAAACGCAGCAGGGTAAATGCTTTAAAGACCACAGGCAGCCTATGTGCTGGGAACACCAACTATGGCAATAGTACCTTAATGTAGATCTCATCGCCTTCAGCGTTCAGGATATCCTTCCAGACTTCATTCAGCTCACTACTTTCCGCAACTACATTTCATTGTTAGCATTAGAAAAAGAACTTCAAAGAAAACGAAACAAAACAGACAACCAACCTTGTGCTGTCACACGGCTCATTATTTCCTCTGCTCCAATAAATGAAAGGGATGGTCTTATTTTAGATATCTATATAAAATGCAGAAGTCAAGAATTTTTTGTCCAAATTTAATAGTTTTCATGATTTGAGAAATTTAATATATTAGAAAATTCTTACTTGTTTTCCCAGTCCCATGTCAACGATTTCTGATACAAGATTTTCAACCTAAAAGGCATTTCAAGTGAAAAATCAGATAACACAAACAAATTGGTGTCTTTTTGGATTTTAGAGTAGGAATATTTATATTTATAAGAAAAAAACACTGGATAATGGTTAATCGAACCACATCAGGATCCAATTTAAGTCCCGTTATAAAAAAAAAACTCAACCTGCAGGGGAAAGACCGCCCCTGCAGCATTGCATTAAGAAGAAACTTCTCGGACGCAAGCCGAGAAACACCCCAAAGGCTGGCTGCCCTGGACGTGCCACCAAGCGCTATGACACATGCCTGCGGCCATGTGCACCTCGCTGAAAGCGACTCAAGTGTTTAAATGTATAACTCAAGAACACAACCGTTATCAACGGAGAACAAAGAATAAAGTAGCATCATGAAACTAAATGTATCTCACTAAACAATGATTTGTACATTCTGGGTCACATTTGAGACTAATAGATACTTTGATGCAAACATGCAGGTTCACTTATTGCATTATAAACATTATTAGTTAAGTATTGGTGAGCAGAGCTGACCGTAACGCCATGTTTCTGGCAAATGTTTTCAGCAAGAAGAAGGGTATATGCCAACTGTTTATCAGCCTGTGCAGCATCTGCTGGAACCAGAGTCACAAATAAAAATTCACTTATAATAATTATCATAATGATAACAAAAAACAACAACAGCAATGATGATGATAGATAAACATCATAGTTCTTTTACTGGTACCTCCAACAAACCAGTCTTTGTCAGATATCACAACTATTGAAAGTGGAACCTCTTTATCAGGGGCAGATTTCTGCATGTTAATTATCGTTTCCTTCAGAGTATCATAGTTCAAAGGACACCCCACCTGTATCAGTATGTTTTGAGATAAAATTGAGAGAGTAACTTTTTTGTCTGTCCATGCACACTAACAAACTTAGAGACTGAGAGATACCCGATGAGTAACTTCAACATTTTTAAGCTGGTTCTGCAAAAGGGGGTTGATGATACTGCTCCTCTCTTTAATAGGGGTTTCTGACAAAATTTCCTGCACATTTAACTAAATTTGTTAGTAAAATTATACCCTAACTTTTGTATAGGAGTACAGGTATAACTGTATGAACCATGATTAAAATGTGAGTAGCACGATTTGTTTATTTTTGTCACTGCCTATACATACCACTGTACTACCAGGTCCAAGGTAACTATCATACTCCCGTATCATTTCGGTAACTTTTGGTCGCCAGCCAACAATAAGCACACGTTCCTTTGGTCCCAGCATATAATCACTGCTCTGCATAAAATTAACCACAGATGAACCCCATAATTTGGAAAGCAATGAATTACCATAGATACATCATTATATCAAACTTTACCTTAGAAAGAGATTTTGAGGGGCGCTTTACAATGTTCTTTAGCCGTGTTTCATTATCCATGGTAGTAGCCGTATTAAATGATCCTTGATCCTCTCTTGATTCTGAGTAATGACTCGATGTTTGTGTTTCTTTCGGTACACTTAACACTCTATATTTTGGTCTTCTCATCCCATGAACAGGAGCAATAAGAAGCAACTGTGAAGCAAAAAAAGAAAAAGAAAATCAAGCGTGCATTAAGTCAACATTCTGAATATAAAATGTCAGGCATTGTGATGGTGCAGCTACTGTAGATGGCGCAGGGAGGAAGGGAGGCGGCTGCTAGGACAGAGGGCGGGCGCAGGGAGAGAGGAGGCGCAGGGAGAGGGAGACGGATAAAAGGGAGAGCAACTGCTCAATTCTTGCTTAAGATTCAAACGGTTACATGATCCCTATTCTTATAGTCCCTAAGGGACTTGACTCCCAAGCAAACTAGAAGAGGATTCTCATTTCCTAACAAAACCAATCTTATTTCCTAAACAAAGTAACAAACTCTATTTCTATTTATTCCAAACTTATCCAAATCTATTCTAATTCTCATCTAAACCGGACTCTTCCGGGTGGGAGGGGCCCGGGGGGCTGTGGCGCCCGCCCCCCTCAAGCTGCGTGCGCCCCTGGCTGCTCCCAGGGTGAGGCCACGGCTGGCCAGGGAGCGGCGTTGGGCCTCGCTCGGCCTGCTTGGCCCGTTACGGTGGCCCGTATTTAGGCCCATGACAGGCATCTACACATGACTGATGCTATTTTTTTCAAATGGCGCAGGAGAGCTGTGTATTATTTCAATAAGAAAGAAAAAGTACAAAAGGAGAAGCAAAGCCTACTCCCAGACACACCCTTAGCTCACTTTGATGACCCAGCTGGATATTAAGTTATTAACATCTGGATATAATATACCCTTGGTTGGATATTAACAGCTGGGACAGCTGCTGCTTTAGGCCCATGACAGTATTTCATTAGCTCACTTTGATGGATGATTCATCCATTCAGGAAAACTAGACAAGGGATTGAAGCTTTCAACAATTACACTGTTATCATGAATTCCTATGTCAAGGGAAATAATTTTCTACTAGCTGACGTCAAACAATAACCAGCATCGAGAAAGATACTTACTTTGTCTGTTTCTTTCAGCAGTTCTTCCTCGCTTGGGTGAAAATAAATTTTTCCAGACCGAAAGATACCGCAAACGACTGCCTGACCATGAACATAAAGGGGAAATGTAATAGCAAAAGGCAGAGAATACAGCAGGGTTGAATTGACGGTTTGGAAACAACATACATCATGGATTTTACGTCTGACATCCATATACTTCATGCCCCCTAGTTCAGGCCGGCTAAAAAGGTTGAAAACATTTTCTGCAGGACAAAACAACAAATGTAACAAACCATGTAGCATAACTACCTATATATCTAGAACCAAAGTAATCACAACGCTGCTGAATAAATTTAACAGCGCCAGCAAAGCAGAAATGTAGAAAGACAAAATTACAGAAACATGGCAATATCAGAACAATTTGCACACGTAGGAAATACATTTTATGGTATTGTCACGGGCCTAAATATGGGCCGCAGCGTCGGGCCAAACGGGCCTAACGAGGCCCAACACCGGGCCCTGGTCAGCCACGGCCTCACCCTGGGCGCAGCCAGGGGGGAGCGCGGGCTAGGGGGCCGCCGCCGCGGCCCCACCGAGCCCCTCCCATCCAGGAGAATCCGGAGTAGATGGAAATTAGAGATAGATTCGGATAAGTTTGGAATAAATAGAAATAGAGTTTGTTTACGAAATAAGATTGGTTTGTTAGGAAAGGAGAGTCCAAATGTATAAGGACTCCTCTAGTTTGCTTGGGAGTCAAGTCCCCTAGGGACTATAAATATAGGGGTCATGTAACCATTTGGGTCTTAAGCAAGAATTGAGCAGTTGCTCTCCCCTCTATCCCTCTCCCTGCACCAGCCATCCCCCTCCTCCCCTGCCCTAGCCACCGCCACCTCCCTCTCCCCCTGCACCAACACCAGCCACCACCCCTTCCCTAGCAAGGCTGTGACAGGTATATTGGTACGATATTCCCTAAGTGAATGTTGATTCAGAAGTTCTGAAGAATGATAAACTAGGTCATGTTTGGCATATAGATTTAACAAAACTGTCAATGCAAAGAGTTCTGAAAAAAAAAACATGGCAAGAACAAGACAGTGTGATATAATGCATGGCAGTACATTCAACTTCTATGTATGAGTATGGTGGTCTTTAGGTGATTGCAGCAGAAATTATGTGCTAAGCCACTGGTTGAAAGAAGGATAGCAAAAAAAAGTGAAGCATGAAAGACCTGGGTAACACAGTTTGACTTGGAAATGCACCAATATAAAAGTTGTCAGTCACAGACATATGACAGTAAGATAAGAACATTACTGCGCTGATTAAGCAAGTGCTTGTAGATTTTCAGAAGGCCCTTTTGCCTAGAGCACTGCACAAACAACTTAGAAGCAACCATCTCCACAGGTTGCACATTTAAGCCAGTGATTGATTTCAGAAGTTCGCATGTGGTTGAGTTAGAAGCCTACATTGATATAAAATGTAAGCAGAAAGGCTTAAATGTTGATAAAATCCATAGTATAGATTGTCTACGTGCATATACCTCAACAATGATAGGGATAGGCGCGATTTGTGTACAGGGTTGCAGAGCCAATAGAGAGACAAATGCATCTGTATCCACTTCATATCTGATCAGGTTCATGGGAGTTAGATAGAAAAATAAATATCAACAATCAACTATCAAACCAGGTTTGTAAAGTAGCCAACAATACAGAACATAATGCAAACATGGATAGGTGGTGCTAAAGTTTGCAAAATGTAAAGAACTTGTCTCACTATATTTTTTTGGCAATTAGAAACGAGCTGATTGTTTCAAGCCATTCATTCAAAAATTCAAGTTAACAGTTGCTGTCATCCAATGTTTAATCAAATGAATATAAACCATATTTCACAAGAACCAGATGACCTGCTGTTACAATTCTTGCTAGTTGACAGCAAAATCTTGATTCATCAATATTAAGGAACTTCATGAGAAATTGGACAAGCTGCCCCTCTCTCAAATGACATGGTACAGGAAAAATCATGTAATACATGCTAGCCTGAGCCTGTGAGGGACTCGGCAGTTATTCATCAAAAAAACATTCTAACATGAGCAAAGTCGAAGGTTCATGATACATACTTACCTTTCGTGCTTTGCTGGCAAGATAATTATAGACTTTGCTTTGTGTGCTGCTGCTCTCTCAAATGATTTTGACATGCTAAGACTAGCACTGCAAGTTAAAATGAGAAGCCACAACCAGCTTTAAGTATTCACATATCAAAGCAAGTATTTGTGTTCATGAGATGTGCTTGTGTTCTCCACAAAAGTGAAGTTGGGATAAAGGTAGACAGATTAAATAAACTTGCCACTTGTTGAGACAAGAAACACTATGAGTAGTAAATCCCTTTACCTCTTGGTGAATACATCAATATGGTTTAAATCTTTGGCCACACTATCTGCAAGCTTGTCAATCTGCTTCCTTGGAAGATCCGAGAGAAGAAGGATTTTCTGCTTCCTTGACATTGTTCATAAGAAAACAATCAGCTGCACTAGATGACTAGATAGTATACATAGATCTTATACCAATCCTTAAAAGTAAAAAGGTGAATTAACCCAACCACAATGACATGCCATCCTTCATTACCTTGCTGTAGCTAAACCTAAGCGAATTGATGACTCATGGTACTTATCCAATTGGATCAATATGGACGTCAGATGACTATTGACTCCACAAATAATGATATGATCATCCTCAATAACCTGCACCTGCGCCCCTTCCCTTACTTTATGCATCTGGTTCTGTGGACAACCAGGTGAGTATATGTCAAAAAAGCACATCGACATAGAAAATTTTCATCTCAGTTTCAGATAATTTTGAAATAACTCACTCTAAATTGCTCTGTCATTGCACTTAATAAACGAGAATAGAATAATATACCCCAGATAGCAAGAAAGAACCCAATGACACGCTCAACACGTGTCTTTTGCTGTTCAAGCAAGCAAAACAACAGATTAGAAAAGGATCATTAATGCAAAAGAATTTAAAGAAATGGATAGGAAAACAGCTGGGAAAAACGTATCAGTTCTTAAGCCTTACAGAAACTGGCAGTACTCTCCCTAGTCCCTACTTACCCTTAGATGGGTAGATGATGAACATAGACATGCCCAAGCTTCCCAAAAGCAGTCCTCAAGGGATTGTTGTTGCTTCCTGAATTTTAAACCAAAGGTACTTCATCATTTTCACATCAAAATTAACTGCCAAGGCTATAGTATGTCCTCTGATAAAACAGGGAAGAAGAAAATGCATGCATATTTAAAGAATAACTAACAAACCTGAACTTATGAAACAGTAATCCTCCAATAATGACAAATGAAAAGCATGTGATGAGCAAGGTAACGATAGACCTGTAAATATAATCAGGATAAAATGTGAATTTAATAATTTTTCATAAACTTCAGTTATTAGGTGTAACTAAGGAGTTGACAAAAGAAGCATGAAATGATAGCATACAGATAGTACAAAATTATATACATCACAGAATCACACTTACAAGGCAATGTTCCGATCAAGCTGAGAGTTGAACAGATAGTACAATCGTGAAAAACTCCCTCCGAAATTAGGCAGTGGTGGAAGAGTCAAATCTAACTTAAGAGGCATGGGTTTTCTGGTAGGATCAGATATGCAAGCAAATGGCAAACTTGTAATGCCATTTGACATCCACGGGAACAAATTCATCATCAACTGCATCTGACCAGAAACGATTCTGTGTAGAAAGCAGAATGCTATACTAACAATGGCAGCCATGTTGCAGTTTCCCTGGGAAAATGGAACAAAAAGGCATGAAGCAAACATAATGTAGATTAAATGGACAATTCAATGTAGAGTGCTCTGACTAGACAGAGGGCCTTGCGTATGAGTATCCTTCAGCATCCTCTCACACGACGACACTAAGCATAACATTCTAATCTGAACCATAGTATCATACATGTCCAATGGAAACGCACTGAGGGTTGACCACAATCAAACCACATAATTTAAAATGCACTGATTCGCTTTCCCATCTATGCAGCTCGGAAATCAGAAGTAGGGTATCCTCACCGCACATGAAGCACCACTTGCATACTCTGACAAAAGACTCTAGCTGGCAAACATTGCCATAGAAAACATGGCATGCATCTCGAATCATGCTGCCATGTGCCTTGTACTTGCAGTTTATATATACGATTCCTTCAGATCACATGGCAGCCAGCCAGTGGCACCTATTTCAATACACTGTAGTTGGCTCACAACAGGAGCGAAGAAAGATCACCTGTATGGGAAAGCGCAAGGAACTCGCAGTGGCCGTTGAAGTGCTAGGCGCCTCTGCATTTTTCACAGTAGTAGTGTCGCCATCATCGGGCCCCCTCTCCGAGGCGAGCACTCCAACTCCTGATTAATATGTAAGACAAAGCTTATAAATAACAAGGTGCGGACGAGGTAAACTGACAAAAGCAGACCGTGACAGAGCAACCGATTCACCGCACCTTGGCTGCCGGGGGCGGGCAGATTGGTAGCGCAGCGAGCTCCAGCACCGCGGCCGTGGTGACGAGGAGGAGCGCGGAACCGCCACGGGAACGCGTGGAACCTGGAATCAGGGAGAGCTATGTGTTCAGGCTCCGTCGCTCTGCGGAACAGAAACTTAGAGCGTACCGAAGCAGGCGACGTGCGGTGGGCGGTGGACGGTGGTGCGCGCGGCGTACCTGAGGGCGCGGGGCGTGGCGGAGGGGAGAGCTCGCCGGAGCGAGGACGGCGGCGGCGAGACGGACGCGTTGAGCTGCGACCTCATCGCCTTCCCTCTCGCTGGCTCCGCCCGCGCTCTCGGGCGTATCTGCAGTTGTTACGAGGCCAGTGCCCGCAGTGGAGTGACAACTATCGAGACTACACTACGAGAGGCAAGAGCAGGAGGAGGTGGAGAGTTGCTTTTCAGTTGGACTGACGGAAAACAGGATGAGGGCGCGGGACATGGGGTGGCTGTGGGCTCTCTGAACCATCCAGGGTGATGGGTTGCTTTGGTGACAGTCAGGACGGAGAGCCGATTAGGATGGATGCAAGTTGTCTTTATTATTGGTTAGATGAGATCTTATTTGGTATGAGATGATATCTTATTTGGTTACATGTATAGATGGGAGTTTTGAGTGTATGATATATGAGCCTCTGTATTATGGGTGTATCATATCGTCCTGCATCACGAGGAAAGTGAGAATCGAAAAAACGGATCATACGGGACGAAAAGGTGAAGATAAATGAGACGGAGAGAAAGAATACGAGGCAGGCATCAAACACGACCAATTGCACCGAGGCTGGAATGGTGCTCAGAATGAGCTACGTGCAACCAATCACCCCCGTATTCTCGATCTCGTCACGCTGGACTCGATCCGGTGGGACATGACCAGTCACGCAAACACTCACGCTGGTCTTTTCGGATATTCCGACCAGAAACGAAAAGAGAAATTGAGCCCTTTTTAGTTTCTTTTGCAAAAATTTACACGGTATCCCATCAAATATTTATACACATGTATAAAATATTAAATATAGACTAAAAAATAACTAATGGTATAAATTACGACTACTTTACGAGACGAATCTTTTAAGGCTAATTAGACCATGATTTGACAATATGATGCTAGATTAATTAGACTTAATAAATTCATCTCACGATTTACTGACAAATTATATAATTTATTTTATTATTAGTATCCAAAAACCTCGTACGATACCCTCATTTATTTTATTATTAGTATCCAAATACCTCGTACAATACCCCATATAATACCCGATGTGATGCCCAGAACTTTAAACAAGGCCTGAGGTCAAGCCAAGGCATCGTAGTCTCTGATTGTTTTATCTGCAATGTCGTCATCGACACTGTGCTGTTGAAATGCCTACATTGTCCTGTAACAAAAGGAGATCCTGTGGAGGAAATTGAGTCCCCTTTTAAGATAACCACATCAGAATTGTATAGCACTGAGTGACACGATGATTCTGGAATCAAGATTACATTACATTACGAATTTTATATAAGCATTCAGTCCAATCTCCATTCTACTAAATTGGTTCACAGGGGGCAGTGGCCAGGCACAACCACCCATCTCCAGTCTATCTTGAGCACGCAGCACAAACATGGGACAGTAGCTCACCTTAGGGGCCGAGCAGAACAAAATAAAAAGCGTTGTCAAGCTTTGCAGAAATGAGGAGAAACTAAGGGTGGTAGTGGCGTACTATATATAAATAGTTAGCTATCACTTGACCTCAACTTGATGGAGAACCACCCGGATGAGCTCATCAGTGTTAGTGTGGAGAATAGTTGCAGGAGTAGTTGATGGGCACGTGCAGACGAATGACTCCTCTTGCGCGGGGTCGCTGCGTTGGGGCTTGACCTGAGGGGGTCCTCAGGTTATCTTCTCCAAGACCAAGTAGAGAGCAGTATGTACAACGAATCCCTCCGGGATCTGAAGTTGCCATTCCCTACCATCACCAGCACTCGCTCCACTCTCCATGGCCTCACCCTGCAAACGAGAACTGCAGCAATCCTTGTAGTTGAGAAACACAAGCAATGGTAATATTTGCAGCCATTACATGTTATGCAGTCAGCATACAGGATCAATGCGGGCAAACAAGAAACCTTCAGCAAATCACAAATGATTCACAAGAAATATGACTTTGCTCAGAGCTCAATTCTGGATAGGCCACTTCTGCAGACAGTGGGGCCCAACTAATTTATTATACACACAAAAGCACCAGTAGATGAGTACTGGGTCACCGCCAAAAATAAATTTCCTACAGTAGATGAGTACCAATGATAAAATGATAGCCTGCACTTACTGGGTCACTACACATAACTTCATGCTGGTCCTTTCAACCGGGAACTTAGCAATCATTGTCCTAGGACACATAAACATCTCATCTACAACTCATTTTGGAAGGTAGACCACCAATGCAATTCTTCATAACTTATAACATTTTAACCCTTTCCTCACTCAAATTTAAAATTGGTAGAATACTCATCACACAGTTTAAATGGGTAGAATACTCATCAAAATTCGTACCTATAAATTTAAAATGTTGATGTGTCACTAGCTGACTTTACTCTCGAAATCACATAAAAATACAGATGTGAGATACTCCTATGACAAACATAATGAAAGGGAATTGATCCAAACATTTTGGCAGACAAAAGAACAGTAACACCTCAATATAGGGCATCGGCTGACTAATCTGGCAGTCCCATAAGGAAAGAAACAAGTCCCAGGCAATTCGAGCACCATTACTTACCCACCCTTGAATTCATTATTTGTGAGGATTGTTTATTTAATTTGGCAAATGTTCAGTAAAGGGGGAGAGGGGGCAAGGGGAGCAAGGGCAGAGACAGAGCAGTGTCGAGACGAAACAGAGAGCTGGTGATACTACTCCTACACAAGTACCACCCGGGTGGAGGGCAGGAGGGTAACTTCCAGCCGCTGTCTCGACAGTCAGCAACCTTGCATCTGTTTTACACTTGTGCCCCCCGCCCAGAAGCCTCTACAGCACCATCGTTTGCTCAAACACTACCTTTTCATAGGTGTATTGATGCAAAACAATCTCTACCAGGATAATTATGATTTATGAGCACCACAGAATGACATAAACAAATAAAATGCCAAAAATATCAGTTCATGAGAACAAATTTTTAAAAGCAAAATTAGTTGCCTAAATGGACAGCAGGTGATAATATGTTTTGAGATACCTTCAGCAGTCCAAGAGGGACACTGTAAAAGGTCCAGGATGCGGCAATAAAAAATGTATGGCCCTAATTCTAAGAACGTACAAGAGATGAAATTCATAATATATTAAATCGGTAATTAAATGTAACACAATACACCAAGAGTGGGAATAAAACAAACACCACAAACACCCTAAGGAATCAAATATTACCTGCTCCGAATGCATAAGTTAGATACAGTCAATTTTCAAGAGTCCAAGATTCAGGAACTTGATAAAAGTTCAAAAGTTCAACTAGACACTAGTATAAATCAGTGTAATAGAAAAGCAGCAGTTATAAAATGTCATATGTTCAACTACATGACTAAACAAGATTGGCATATCCAATATAAACCCCTCAGATAATGTTTCATTTAATTTATGAGACAATAGCGAGCACCTAAAATCACCATACATAGAAATAGCCTAGAGTCATCTAAGTTTCAAGCTGGACTCTATTATAAACTTCCATGCAATAACACTAACTTCGCGTCTATTCTGATGTCAACTAATGAAGCTAGCTCAAAAGCAGGCCCACAAAAGGTGACATTTGAACATCAATTCTCCAGAGCTTCCTAGTGTAAATTGGCATCTACTACAAGACTACAACAACTCATCTGTTGGTAAAACAGCCACTCAACTTACCCAGTCAGCTAAATAATCACTATATACTATGCTTGTACCCACAATGCACCCTGATCTAACTTTGATAGGCAATTACTGTAACTCCTACAATTCAAAGATGTGGACTTCTTACTAGATGCTACAACTCTCTTATAACCATCACCAAATTGACTACAGAGCATCCACCACACCCTAGTGAGAGCTGTTTATTCAGACATCCTTTCGAAAAAACAAAACTGTTAATGACCACAATGTGCTCCCAAAGAAGTATAGAATCCAACAGCCACTTTAAGGACATGGAAGCAGAATCACCAGGTGGCTTTTCATAGAAGAATATATATATTGTGGTAATAACAGAATATTGAACTATAGTATCAGTCACAGGCCACTCGAAACTTGATCACATTTTTTCCCACATTCATTAGCCAGTATCCGAAAAATAACACCCACAAACCAGAAAACTCAACTTGAGCAGCAAAATCTGAGGGCGGCAGCATTCTATCAAGTTTGGTGGCCTCGCTCCACGCCCTAAAAATAATGTATCAATAATCCAATACCCCAACCTGCCACGCCATTTTCGCATCAAACAACACAGAAAAAATAAAATCCCCCAGAACAAGGTGACAGGGAGGGGAAACAAAGACACAGAAACGCTGGCCACCAAGCCAAGTAGCCAATACCCCTACAATGACAGCCCGCAGCACATTCCGATCTATGCAACCCAAACCACCAAACTCAGAGCAACCTGGCTGCAGCAGCACTAGACAGTAGACAGGACCCCCAAAAATGCAAGCATAATACAGAAGCATTCGATCATGAGGCGACCACGACACGTGCTAGGGCGAATGAGGAGCGACGGATGCGCGCACCTTCAAATCGATCGCGTCCGGTGACAGCACGATCGAGCCGAGCGGGCCGGCGACGACGAGGTTCGGCGGAACTGAACCGAGGTGGAGCGCGGCAGGGGCGTGCTCGGATCGATCCCGGACGACGCCGCGCTAAGCGATGGCGTCCCCGAAGCTAGGCGAGGCGAGCACGAAACCCTAGCCCCGCAGGCGGCCACAGGCCCGCCCCGCGCCCGCGGGGGAGAAGGGGGGAAAAGGGGGCAAGGCAAGGGCAGAGGCAGAGCAGTGTGAGACGAAACAGAGAGCTGGGTGATACTACTACCCCTCCACAAGTACCACCCTCCCCTCCGGATTTCCCGCGCGAGCGCGAGCGCGGCGCGATGGTTTTACTCTCCTGCCCCGGCGCAAGGCGACAAGGGCAACACGGGCGGGGGAGGGCAGGAGGGTAACTTCCAGGCGCCGCCTCGGCAGCCGGCGACCTTGCTTGGCTTGGTTGGCGTGTTTAGTTCCGAAAATTTTTGTTTTTGGGTTATTGTAGCATTTTCGTTTGTATTTGGCAAAAATTGTTCAATTATAGACTATTTAGGCTTAAAAAATTCGTCTCACGATTTCTCGACTAACTGTGTAATTAGTTTTTTTTTTCGTCTACATTTAGTACTCCATGCATGTGTCGCAAGTTTCGATGTGACGGTTACTGTGCAAAAATTTTTGGCTTTTGGGTGGAACAAAACGGGTACGTGTGCCCCCCCCCCCCGCCCAGAAACCGATGGGGCCCCGAGCCCGAGGGGGTCTGCTCTGCTGAGCTGCTGGCCCAGGGGCCAGGGGGGCAGTTGGGCAGAGCAGAACACGCGAACGGGGCGGGGCGGGGCCGCGGTGCGGAGACGGCGAGAGGCGAGAGGCGAGAGGGCGGCTAGCGAGCCTGCCCGCCGGTGAGGAGCGCCGCGCGGGTGACACCGACTCGGATGCGGAGGAGGCGCTGGGATCGAGGCGGCGGGGTGTCTTGTCAGCGACTGGAGACGGGGCGTCGGGGTGAGCTGTGAGATGATGGTTTGTTTGCGTGGAGGAGGAGCGAAGGCCGAAGGAGCTCAGCTCAGGTTGACGTGGGCTAGAAGAGCAAGCTGGCGCTGCCATGCCAGCGACAGCCGGCAGGCGGAGCAGCAGAGGAGGCGTAGCGAGCAGAGCATGCGGCAACCGGATGTGGGGGGTGGAGGGTCAGCCACTGGGCCTAAAGCCTGGAGCCAGTGCATGCGCCCTACGGGATCGCGAGGCCAGACTAGCCATGATGCGCTTTCGATCTCTCAGCATCCCGGCTGCTTTTTCTGAGTGCGTGTTTAGTTTCCAAAATTTTGCAAAATTTTTTAAGATTCTCCGTCACATCGAATCTTTAGACGCATAAAACTAATTACACAGTTTAGACGAAATTCACGAGACAAATCTTTTAAGCCTAATTAAACTATGATTGGACACTAATTACCAAATAACAACAAAAGTGCTACAGTATCATTTTCTTAAAAAATTTCGTCAACTAAACAAGTCCTGAGTTCTGAAGCAGCAGCAAGTGGCGCCTCGCTGGCCTGTACGCTGTACAGTACTACTGGCTGGGCGCATACTGCGTGGTACATCAGTCATCAGGCTATCAGAGGCAGCAGCTTCTGCCTTCTGGGCCCCCCTCCAGAAACGTGTGGCCAGTTCACTGAGTCATCAGAAAATCATGAAGGCACCAGGAGATGATCCATCGATCCAGCAATCGCAGTTGTATGCTGGCCGTTCCATGATCCATGGTGTGTCTGGCACTATAATTAGGTCCAGTTTAGTTCCCCAAATATTTTGCCAAATACATGAAATCCAAAAAGGGGTAGCAGCACACCAAAATGCTGACACCAAAAGTTTTGCATTTTGCTGTTTACTTTGCCAAGAAATTTGCATCGAAATCAGCTATGAATAGTAGATTTCGGTTGCATTGAATGTGTTCCATGCAAACTGCTGGTGCAGACTTTTTCATGCAGATTTTGCATGCAGATTTTTCAAAAGAATTTTCAAACACATAATGAACAGAATTTTCTCATGCAACATTCACAACAATTATTCATCCCTATTACATGACATACTGCTCAAACATTCACATAAGCCGTAACATACTGTACTGTACATACATGTAATGAACCACACAAAACTGTCAATTACGATCCATCAAAGCATTAGCAAGCGAATCACGGATGACATTCATGCACGACCACTCCTCATCCTCCACTACCTCGGGTTCAGGTTGATTTTGATAAGCTTGTCTCGGCACAAAGTTCTCATTTCGGTCACATCTACCGAAATGCTTATCTGGTAAGCCACTAGTCCTCACAAAATTATGAAGAGCCATACATGCACAAATGATTTGCGCTTGCTTCTCAGGTGAATAAGGCGGGATCTTTTGCAAGATCCGCCACTTCATTTTAAGTACCCCGAATGACCTCTCAATAACATTCCTAAGAGAAGAGTGTGTGTAATTGAAGAGCTCTTCTTTACCCTGTGGCTCGGGGCCGTCGCGGAAGTCCTGGAGATGGTACTTACTTCCCTTGTATGGAGCAAGATAACCGAGCCGGTTAGGATACCCGGAGTCCACTAGATAGTATTTGCCTACAACAGCAAATGAATTATGAGCAACAGGTACATAACCAACAAGGAAGAATTGCACTCATGTGTACCTACGTACCATTTCGTGGATGTGGAAAGACTGCGGAGTATGTTGTTGTAGAATCATTGAACACTCTCATGTCATGAACAGATCCAGGCCAGCCAGCATTAACAAATGTAAACCTCATGTCGAAGTCACAACAGACCATTACATTTTGTGTAGTGATGCTCTTGCGGCACAAGTGCTGAATAAACAAATGGTTTGGCACGACACAAGGGATATGAGTCCCATCTATAGCCCCTATGCAGTTCTTGAAGTAGGGATAGAATCTACTACTTCCTAGTGTAGGATGCATTGTTCTAAACTGTGGATCTACTGGCTTAATATTGTCTGCAGCAAGCCTGACCAGACACCTCAAAACTTTGGTAAACAATGTTGAAACAGTGCCCAACGACCTCTCAAACCTGTCCTCTGCTTGCCTAACAGACTGTGGTGCTCCTACCATCCAAAGAAACATCCCTAAAGCCTCAACAGATGTGGACTTAGTGGTAGACTTGAGCCCATATTTGTCAACTAACAAGTTATGAAGGATATGGAACATTGTTGGGGTCATTCTAAACATGTTATAACAAGAATTAATGTTGTCAAGCTTATCATGCACCCACTGCAAACCACTCACTCTTGGAGTCCTATACTGAGCTCTATTCATATACTTGTCAATGTGCACAACAAACTGGTACATACCATGGACAAACTCATCATCCTCGTCATCATTCATTAGCTCTTCCATCAACTCATCATCATCATCATCCAATATCATCTGCAGCAACTGTTGTCTTCTTGTATCTTGATCATCATCACCAACCTGTCATGGACAGAGACAAGAGCAAATCAGTCATTTCATCAAACAGTCCATGAATCCCATGCATCACTCCCTGCCATCCCACATGATCAAGTTTCAAAACAGCACATATATCCATTCCACAAGTTAATATACGAAAACAGCAAATAAACCCATCGTACTACATAACAAGTTCAATTTTAACTGACACATCACAACAGGACACAACCAGTTCCTACGCCCTCCACCAAATGCCCTACATGCAAATAAGGCTAAGTTTTCTAGTTGTCCACCGGGCCAGGCTGCGGGATATTCAGCTCGATGACGTGCATCTTCCCTTCCTTTGTGTCTTGGGCAAGGAAGAAGTCCATTTCAGTTTCTGATTGTACTAGCTTGTGCAACCCAGAAAACAAGGTCTTCGTTGTACTACTGATGCCCAGCTCCTGCAGAGCTATCCTGGTGCACTCTGTTATCTTCCAGGACTTGTCCTTAACTAATCTCTGCAGCACTTCCTCCCTTCTGCTCTCTCTATCCTTGAAGAACTGTAGCCTCTCCCTGCTTAAGTCATTGTGTGTGGTCATTTGGATGGTCATTGCCCTCACTGCTGGGCTCTTTGACCTCTTGCTGGGGCTGGATGCAGTTGTGCTTGTACTGCTGGTCCTCTTGTTCCCAACACTCATAGGGGTCAGTTCATCTTCCTGCTCTTGTCCTGCTTCTTCATCAGAATCATCATCATTCAAGTCAATGGACTCTCTTGCAGCAGGAACAAAGGAGGTTGTCCCATCAACTGTGTTTCCTTTGAACATGCCATGCAGCTGGTCCAAGTATGCAGGCACACCATCCCTTCTAATCTTCAGCAAATCAGTGTCACCCTGTACAATATGGACCGATGTAGTTGTCAAGCAATTAGGGAATTAACATTTGTTAAAAACAGAGCAACCTATATAACAAATTACCTGAGCATTGTCATTCCACCATTGGTCAGAAGCATGAATGTTTCCATCTGCATCTATACCTAAGCCAGTGTGGTTTTGTGCTTTGTCGCACAATGTCCATATTTTCCTCAGTGTCCTCAGCTTGCCTTGAAGCTGTTCTCTATCATGCATCAAGCCTGATGCTAAATAGTACCTCCGAGCGACGTTCTTCCACCCAAATTTGTTCATCTGTCCTCCTGGACAGTTCCCAGCATGTATCTCGGCAAGGTAGGAGTCACAGAACTTCTCTATGTTGTCTGGTAACCAATTTGCTTTATGCTTCTGAACCTAAACGGTGAAGAGGGACAGCAATATTGAACAATAAACACTGACAAGCTATAACAATAGACCTGCAGCTAACACTAACAAGCATACAAGAACAATTGCTAAACTGAAATTGTAACAGATCAACATACATGAACAATACACATGTAGGTAACACTAATGAGCATAGAAGAACAATTCAAAAAATGAGCTTCTAACACATCAGCATACATGAACAACTCATAAACTGAGATTCTAACACATCAGCAAACATGAATCTAACTGAGCTTGTAACACATCAACATACATCATCATCCTTGAACAATAGACACGCATCAGAGAAGGTACTTGCCTGGTTAGGGACAGCGTAGGAGCCGTCGAAATTGTCGGCGTGGATGGCTGGCCCCAGCCCCCGTGCACGCGGGCGGCCGGCCCGCCGACGGAATGAACCGCTTCCTGGACGCGGCAGAGGAGAGACGAAGGCACCCCCGACGGATGCGGACGGACCGTCCAAGGCAGCACCTTCTGCAGCTCCACCTACTCTGACGTGGCTAGGCGCCCGGAAACTGAGGCTCCGAGACACGCCGCCCCTCGGAACGCGAACGGGAGGCAAGACGTCCTGGCCTCCTTGAATGTGCTCCGCGTACTGCTGGTAAACACCGAAGAGGCCGCCGTTTAGGTCAAGCCGACCCATCTGCTCGTTGGGGTTGTGGTGGCTGCTGGACCCGACGGCGGCGTGTGAAGTGCCGGAACCCGGAGCGTCGTTGTAGACGAGGCTGGCTCCGACATTACCCAAGAAATCCGGGGTAAAGCCGGCGTCGGCGGCCCCGTATGCGGCAGGCTCGCCATTGAAGTCGTCGTCATGTCCTGCCATCGAATCCGCGCAAGGAACTTGTCGATCCGGACCACGCCGGGGTAGATCTACAGGTGGAGGTGCTGGATCTGAATGCTGGCGGTGGAATGGAGCGAGTGCGGCGGCGCTGGGATGGCGAGGAAGAGAGCGGCGGCGTTGCGATGGAGACGGCGAGAGAGGCGCGGATAGGGTTGGGCGAGCAAGTGAATGGATAGGGTTCGGCGTCGGCTGCGGGACAGAGGGATAGGGTTGGGCACGCAGGCCATAGCAGGCCGATTTCGCATATGTTTTTGGGCCGAAATTTTTCGGGCCTGTTTAGTTCCCAAATGCCAAAACGCCAAAAATTTCGGTTTTGGCCAAAATATTTTGTGAACTAAACTGGGCCTTAGAGGAAACAAGAACAGGCCAACTGGCCATTGGCCAAGCAAGGATACAGCACAGGACATGCGTCCGTCTTTTTCTTGGATAAGAGAGGAACGTGTACAGAGATTTGTATACATACTCTGTCTGCAAGATTGCAAGAAAAGGCGGCAACACGGTAAGGTGCAGCGCAGGCGGCCATGATTACAATTTCAGGATCTCAGCGTTCAGCAGGGCCCATGCTGCATTGGCAGTTTGGCGCCCTATCACAATCCGAGGTCTCTGTAAAAGGTGCAACCAAATGATCTGCAGCTAGTCTGGACCCGCTCCTTTAGTCCTTCAATTCCCATCCATTGCAATGGCATGCGGTGTCATCTCTTCTCACAAGAGAAAAACCCACATTACCAGCCCTCACAAAAATGAGGTTCCTTTACGGCAAGGATTTTGATATCTTATGGCCCAAGCACGGACAGAACTTGATACCTGATGGAAATCTCTCTCACCAGTTCATCGGCAGCTGATCAGATGTATCCGCCGCCTACATGCATCTCTTGGCCATAATATATGCTGCTGATCTCTCTAAGTTGCCACTCGTGCAAACAACTTCCACTTTGTCAGTCCCCAAGTGGTTCAGAATTGCTTGGCACCAAGCTCATCCAGTATTCGTATTTACATTCCCCAAGGCATGGTTGCGCCCACTTTCATTCCGTTGCACCATCCATCAGGTTGTTCTGAATCCGAATGACGGCCAATGTGCGCCAAAACTGCAGAAAACAAGAAACATGTCACTAGTTAGAAATCTGTTGGTGCTACCCTTGTGAAATTTAGCCTATAAAGATTTTGTATCCATCAGATTGTGAGCTGCACTGGGTACGCCAGATTGTGAGCTGCAGAGAGTAAACTTGAGGTAATCTTGACTGGTCTGATCACTGGAAGCCACAGGTGTTGCAGAATTTGAACTATGAATTCATGCTTATATATAGGGAAACATCACCGGGCCTGGTGCAAGCAGTAGAGTCTTACCGCCTATGACCGGAAGGTCCTGGGTTCGAGTCGCGGTCTCCTCGCATTGCACATGCGAGGGTAAGGCTTGCCACTGACACCCTTCCCCAAACACCGCACAGAGCGGGAGCTCTCTGCACTGGGTACGCCAGATTGTGAGCTGCAGAGAGTAAACTTGAGGTAATCTTGATCACTGGAAGCCACAGGTGTTGCAGAATTTGAACTATGAATTCATGCTCATATATAGGGAAACATCACCATATGGTAAATGCCCTAAATTCAGAACAAAATGTCAGAAAAAATGCCCTGATTATGATTACAAGAGTTTTAATTTACATAAAAAGCAGGTGGTAATGGAATACAAAAGGAACACAAAAGTGTTACTTATTAATAATGATACGTTTCGAGGAAAAAATACACAAAAGTGAATCTTCGCACCAGGCTCAGCAGTCAACACCAGTACACACAGGTTTCCACTTCAATCAAACAATAAATTACAACCTCTGCGTTGAACTGCCAAGAGTTACATGCACAATGGATGCGGTTATGTTTAGCAACTGACAATAAGATATTTAGCAGTAGAACTCTGAAACAAATAAGATAATTCCACAGGTACAAAGATTTACAGTGTAAAGCAAGAAATATATAAATAAGGCAGGGCCTATGAATTGCTGGTAGCAACCAAAAACAGACAAGCATCAAAGCCCACCGACTCTCCAGATTGCACACCTACATCAGATGTCAGCTTTTGCCACATTGGCCAACCAGAAAAAATAAGTATGTGGCCATGGCGCCTTGCCACTTAGAGTAGGACATGCTAAAATCGTTGGTGATTTGAAGACTTGAAAACAACTCTCAAGCTCTGATTGATCAGATTTATGACACTAACTCCTAATATGACGAGTGAAAGTGTGTTTTTCTGAAAGATAGAATGCAGATGCACTTTAGCCATGAATTGTCATTTTCATGTTACTTCATTCACTTCTGACTTTACAATTTATTGAATATAAGTAAGCCATAAAAAGGGACTGATTACAACATCATAGTCAGCTAATTTTGTTTTGGATTTCACTCAGATTTTGGGCCAATAGATAACTAACATGTCATTATGTACATAAAAAATTGACTACTTCCTAAAAGCATTTCAGTCAGGCTTTCAGATCCCACCAACAATCTCAAATGTGACTGCAATTCGGTCCTAGGGCACAAATGTTACTAAAAAAACTAACCCAGGCCGTGAATCAACATGCAATCTGACAATTATACCTATTAATATAATAACTCACAGTTCTCCTGCGTATTGGAGAAAAAAAAATTGGTACGAGCACAGTAAATCTTACATAGCAGGCAAAATTGTAACAAAAAAAATAGATTTCTTTTTCTATGTCCATCAATTACTTTTACCAATTAGAGAAAAGACACAAGTCCTGTCTTCAACATACTACCTCCGTTTTCAAATATATGACATTTAGATCATATATTAAAAACAGAGGGAGTACTATCAAAATCTGTGGTTATTTGTTTTGGTAACTATTTGCAAGAACCGGACTAAATAAGACATCAATATCAAAAGCATGTCGCCTAAAATGTCTCAAAGAGGAAGCAATAGTGAAAAGATTATAACTCCTACAAGGTAACTAATAACTATATAGAATCCTGAAGAATAGAAACACACTTACAACCAGCATGATTCTCCTACTGGTTAGCCATGACATTAGAGCACTATTTACAAAGGCATGGAACTTAACAAAGTACTCCAATACAAACTCAACACCCATGAAATGAAAATACCACATCTGAAACCAAATAACCATGGTATCTCTAAGAATACCACATTACCACTGTGCTTGAAAAGCAAATATACAGAACATATTTCCTGAAAAGACAAACAAATATCGCAAGAGGAAAAAAGACACTGAAAGGGCAGTGCTCAAAAGAAAGTTTGGGTGCTTGCTGGCCTTCCCAAACCAGATCACCCACGGGCCATGGCAGAAAAGCCAGAAAACTGCTGAAAAAGGAAGAAAAAAGACAACGGCCTGAACTTGTAAGAAAAAGAACAAAAGGCCCACAAACAATGGAAGAATCAGCCCACAACAAAAAATGAAGACTGAGGGAGAAATGAGTGCATGGGGAGAACAACAGTGAAAATCATGGAATAGATCGTTAGGACACAAAATCGACTGAAATGACAAAGTTAATAAGCCAACTAATGTTTAGCAATTCCATACTGCATATTTTTCAGGACAAAATTGTCAATAACAGAATAGGACACTGCAGAAAGGTGGGGTGCCATC
The DNA here is from genome assembly GCF_019320115.1 of Miscanthus floridulus. NCBI lineage: Eukaryota > Viridiplantae > Streptophyta > Magnoliopsida > Poales > Poaceae > Miscanthus > Miscanthus floridulus. Next base: position 192,757,367 of record NC_089580.1, read on the forward strand.
ATAGAAAATTTATGTTGCCAAGTAAGATGTAATGCAAAAATGAAATGAAGTCACAACAGGCAGAACTTATAAAGACACTGCAAAGTTGGACATTATCATCAGTACTGAATCCCTTTTGTTGAGGTCAGATAAGGCAGTTCAATTTTTAGTAAAAGCATGGGTTGCGAAAGCATATACCTTATATTCTGGTATGTAGACCCAGAGAAGCAAAAAAGTAACAAAGCTCACCTGCAGAAGATTTCAGCGGGATCCACACCCATGTGAAAATGATTCCTATGAATTCACCGTGCATCAGCCAATCAACTATCAACATTCTTTTTCTCAAAGATGGTTCACCCCATTCTGTGTACAGTTCAGTAGATGGATCATCACTAAAGTGTATCTACATCTAAGATTTCAACCATCTGAAATCAGTTCGGAAGTTACTTGCTTTCTTGTACTCCCTTTTCTACTCCTACAATTGTTAATGTCAAAAGGATGTGTCCTTGTAGCAGATTGACCAATAATACTATGTTCGAAAAGAATTTGCACTTGATCTTACAGCTGAAGATAGTGCCCTGTACCACTGACACAAGCAATCATGAGTGTTATTTCTTCTTAACAATTCCAACTTTCTTGTCTCATTCTTTGTGACTCCACTTCTTACTAGAATAACCTTTAGTGCCTGGAATGTTGCATCATTTGGTGGTGTGTTCGATGCCAACATCTTCTTAAATATTTTAAGAGCCTCCTCTGTTCTTCCACCAGATACATACATTTGGATTACAGAATTGTAGCTTAGTAACTGAGTTAGAAGTCCTAAAGCTTGCATTTCCTTGCAAATCATGTGAGCCACATCATAGCGACCAACTTTCTTGTATATACACACCATCATTGCATGTGAGAATTCATTGGCAATTCCCCTAACCTTCAAACCTTCAAAAACCTCGCTTGCTTCCTTCACCATACAATGATCACTATAGAGATCAATCATGCAATTAGATGCATAAAGGATGGCATTGGTATCCAATGATTTGAGTAACTTATATGTTTCTCGGGCCTCTGCCACATACCCTACTTTTGTGTAGAGCTTTATCAAAGAATTGTAGATCGTAACGTTCGCATATAAACCATCCTTTTTCATTAAACCAAAATATGCTGAAGCTTGTTGGACATTTCCAACTTCAGCATATGCATCAATTAAGATAGAGTAGACAAAAACATCAGGACGGACCCCTGACATGATCATTTCTCTAAATAGGTATTCAGCCATTCGTAGATCACCATTCTTAGCAAAGCTACTAATTACCACAGAGTATGGGATACAGTCTGGCAGCAATTTCACAACTTCCATTTTTTCCAAGTAGTAAATAGCCTTCTTTGGCAGTTTAGCAGTTGACAGAAGTTGAATGAGAGAAGCATATGTCACGTAATCAGGCAAAATGCCATACCTCTCCATACCATCAGCTATCTCACATGCCTCATCAAGCTTCTCTACCAACCCATATGCTTTGATCATAACATTGCATGCAGAAACACTGAGCATCTTCTTCTTTAGACAACATATAAAAGCCTTCTCTGCAAGAACTATGTATCCTTTCTCTCCAAATGCATCAATATTTGCAGAAAAGCATTCAGACTTCATATGGTGATGGAACCTGTCAAACCAACGCCAAGCTTGCTCAAGCATCCCAACATTTACATACATCCTTGTCAAAGCTGATTGTGTGTATTCATCTACCACGAAGCCCCTCTCTTCCATTTCCTTTAGAAGGGCTTCCGCTTTAGTGACCATGCCCCTGATAGAGTATCCATATAAGAGTGTGCGGCAGCTCACAACATCTGGTACCAAGTTTTCAGCTTTCATCTTCCAGTAGTAGTACTCTGCAATATCAATATCATTGCTTTCTCTGTACAGTGCGATCAGTATATTGTAAGTCCTGGTGTCAGGAAAGCACTGGAATTCCTCCATCACTCGAACCAAAGAAGCAACTTGTTCCATTTTGTGGTGCTTACCCCAAACATGGATCATTGAGTTAAATGTAACAACACTTGGCACAACACCTTCTCTCAACATTTGGTTGAACGTATCTGATACTTTCTCAAGATGACCAGCCTTTCCATAAGTATCAATCAAGGTGTTGTAAGTATACAAGCTGCAGTGAGGACATCCCTCCTTCCTTGTGATTGAATCCGAGGACCACCTTTCGAAGAAAAGCTCAGCTGTTTCATACTCTCCAGCCTTCTTATGCGCCTGCATCACAATATTCATAGTGACCTCATCAGGCATCAAACCCCGCTTGCACATGTCCCCAAGCCATAGCAAAGCCACCCATTCTCTCCCCCCTTGACAACAGACATTGATCAGCGTACCATACGTTGAGTTGTCCGGCGCCACACCAAAGGAATGCATCTCATGCCACAACCTAAGAACGAGGTCCCACCTCCTTGCCTTCCCAACAGTATAGAGCATGACATTGTAGTGAATCACATTGAGCTCATGGCCCCGCTCCCTGCGAAACCAGTCAAAGATCTCGACTGCCCGTCGCCAATCTTTCTGCTCCTTGAGGATGATCGTCCTCTCCCTGTTGCTCAGGGTGTCCTTCCACGCCCAGAGCGCTTCCCCAACGTCCCGGACATGCTCTAGTGCCTCCAGCATTGCCGGCAGCGACCCACCATAATGGACCCAGTTGCCTTTCTTCTTCTTCTTCCCTCTGACAGTCTGTTTGGTAACCGTGCATGGAACTACCAACTCTGGGCAAATTTCAACAGTCCTAGCTGGCGCAGAGACTGCTTTAATCTGGAAGTTGAGAACATTCTCTCTCCAGGGCGCCGGAGCTGTAAGATCCGGCAACGGAGTCCGTGGCTGAGCGGGGACATGGAGAAAACAAACGCACGGGGTCAGCATCTCTCCCTGCTGTTATTCACCCTGAAAAAAGAGTGCAGTCACAGTGTCGTGTCGTTAAGCATCTGGGAACAGATACAATAAATTCCATTCGAAATGGAAATCTACCGGCGTGAAATCTCCTACATCAAACCTAAAGTTTTGGCTCAAAATATTCGATTCTTATTCTAAACTTTGAACTCACCGTGGTCGGCGCGGGTTCACGACCCACGCGACGGGCTGGCGGCGGCGAGGAGCCCGGACTGCGGAGTAGGTGGTCTCTTTCACCGCTAGCTGGTGGCGAAACCTACGAGGCGCAGCTGCGGCTTCGGTGGTGAAGGCAAGTGCAGCCCCGCCGCCCGCGGGACGGGGTAGGAGGGGAGCAGGAGCAGGCGTGGAGCAAACACCGCGCGTCGGCCGAAGGCAACAAAGGAGCCCTTCCCCCTAGTAGGCTAGTACGCCAAGGGCTGCGGCAGCGGCCAGCCCGCCATTGCTGGGGAGAGAAGTTTTCAGTGCTGGGTGATGGGCTCACAATGGTAAAGGCTTGATAAAAACAACGAAAAAATCCACTTTACCTCCTTATCTTTTGCGATAGTCAGCAAGAAACGACCTCCCTCATCTATCAAACCATGCACGTGACCCCATTCCTGTTTTCAGCCGTGATTTTGGCTTTTTTGGCGCCACGATGGATATGGGCTAAGCTGGCTCAGCCCATCTAAATAGAAAGAAAGAGGTCCATGTGAGCCAAAAAAAATTCCCCCAAATTACAACCTTAGCTCGCACACAGGCAGCAGCATAGCGCGCGGCCTTGTTCATCCACGCCGGAGACGACGCCCACGCCGGCAAACGGAGAAGGGGAGCAGCGGCGGGGCGGTGGGATTTGGGCGCTGATCGGGCGCTGGGCGCAGCGCGCAGCGCGCAGGCAGGAGCATTGCCGCTGCTCGGGCACCGATCGCCGCAAGCAGTGAAGCATATGATTTGTGCTGACCAGGGTGAGCGGTAAGGCACAAATGGATCTATGTAGTTTTGAGTTGTTTTTATTTCGGATTCCTTGATTCCCTTGGAATTTGTGTTATTTAACTAGTGATTGGTACATCTAACTATGATTATAGCCTTTGCTTTATAGTGTTCGTCATATTTTAAGGCCAACAGGCGCCTTTATGTAGCACTTGTAGTCATATTTTAAGCACGGATGTTGTTTATTGGACCGATTTGATCAGTACTGAACCGCATAGCATGTATGTTTTGCATGTAGGCTTCAGGTGCTTAGCAATGGATGGTTGTGACTTGCTCCCTGTTCGGTTCCATTTTAATGGGGAGTGCATGAGGAAAAGCGATAGACTGTTTTATGATAGAGGAACTGAAGCTATATCTTTTATAGACCGAGATAAGATGTCACTGTCTGAAGTTGTTGGTCATCTCCGTGACCATTGCAATGTCAAAGAAGGCACAATGTTGCATTGGCTATTTCCAGGGACAAACATGAGTATAGGCCTAAGAGCTCTGGTTGATGACAAAGTGTGCCAGTACATGTCTGACAACACTACTGAAGATGGTGTTGCCGATGTGTTCGTTGAAAATCACGAGCTGGATGCAATAGCTGAAGCAAGTGAGTATGAGGGAGAGATGGAAGCTGGCTCAGAGGATGATGACATAGAAGATGAAGATCTACATCCTTTGACTGTTTGGAGAAAATATGAAAGCAAAGAAAAAGTAGAGAAGCAAGTTGCCCTTGTTAGAGAATTTTACAGTAGTCCAAGTAAAGGGAAAGAACAAGCAAAGCACATGCCTGGAGAGACAGCAAGAGCAAGTGAGCCTAATGTAGAAGAGAAGTCTGACACTGACAGTGAGTACATGCCTGGAGACTCATGCAGTTCAGGTGATGATGAAGAAGCAGACCAAATACATAGGAAATTTAAGGATTTCAAGAAGAAATTCAAGAGGGGTGAGGCAACAAGCTTAGATGATGTGATATATGAGGGTGTTGCATCTAGGCCTGGAACTGGGCAAGATGATGAGGATGATGGCAACTGCACTCCATATGTAGACAGTACTAATGCAGAATCTGTTGATGAAGGGCAAGGTAGCATGCATCCAAGATTTAACAAGAAGAATCCTATTGTCAATTTTAAGTTGGGAATGAAGTTTAGTTCTAAGAAGCAATTCAAGAAGGCTGTAATTAAACATGGCCTGGATGAGAGAAAGGTTATTGTCTTTGCTAAGGATGATCCAAAGAGGGTGAGGGCCAAATGTGACTGAAAAGGTTGTCCATGGGTATGTTTGTTGTCAAATACTTCTAGGTCTGATAGTTGGCAGATATCTACATTTGTAAATAATCACATGTGTCCCCCAAGAAGAGACAACAAACTAGTCACCTCAACTGTAATTGCTAAAAAATATGAGAAGTTCATTTTTGCCAACCCATGCTAGAAACTTGGGCATATGTTGCAGACAGTTCAAGAAGAAATGTTTGTCAAAGTTTCTATGTCCAAGCTAAAGAGAGCAAAAGCACTAGTGATGAAGAAAGCATTGGATGCAACTAAAGGGCAGTACTCTAGGCTGTATGACTACCAGATGGAGCTTCTCAGAAGCAACCCAGGAAGCACTGTTATTGTTAACAAGGAAGATAATGTAGAGCCTCCTATTTTTAGAAGAATGTACATATGCCTGCATGCTTGTAAAGAAGGGTTCAAAGCTGGCTGTAGGAAGGTTGTTGGGTTAGATGGTTGTTTCTTCAAAGGAGCAACTAATGGTGAACTTCTTTGTGCTGTTGGGAGGGATGCTAATAACCACATGTATCCTATTGCTTGGGCTGTTGTGGACAATGAGAACAATGAAAATTAGAATTGGTTCTGTGATCTGCTCTTTAGGGATGTTGGTGTGCATGGAGGAAAGGAATGGATTTTCATCTCAGACCAACAAAAGGTAACCTCCTGTTAATCTTTTTTGTTGTTTTCACAATTCTAAACATGTGATGGTAGGTGCTTTATAATTTTTCCAACTTGTGCAGGGAATTCTTAATGCAGTTAGCAAATGGGCACCAAAAGCTGAATATAGGAACTATGCTAGGCACATTTATGCCAACTGGAAGGAGTTTCCCAAGAAGGACTACCAGAAAAGGTTTTGGATGTGTGCTAAAGCACCTTGCCTTATGCTTTTCAACTTGGCAAGAGCGAGGCTAGCACAAAAAACCAGAGAAGGGGCACAAGCTATTCTGAACACTCATCCACAATATTGGAGCAGAGCTTGGTTCAGGTTGGGCTCTAACTATGACTCAGTAGATAATAATATTTGTGAGTCATTCAACAAATGGATCATTGAGGCTAGGTTCTTCCCAATAATCACCATGCTAGAAACAATTAGAAGGAAAGTAATGGTGAGGATCCAAGAACAGAGAACTAAATTAGGGAAGTGGACAAGTGTTATATGCCCAAACATCAATAAAAAATTAAATGTCTATATATCTTTGTCTGCACACTGCCATGCCATCTGCAATGGGGAAGAGAAATATGAAGTTAAGCATTACGACAATAGGTTCATAGTGGATTTGGTATCAAAGACATGTTCATGTAGGTATTGGCAATTGTCTTGACTTCCATGTTGCCATGCCATTTCTTGTATTTTGTTTAAGACCAACTGCCTAGATGAATATGTGGCCGACTGCTACTTTGTGTACCATTTCAAACAAACATACAACCATTGCTTGAATCCAGTTGAGGGTATGAATAGCTGGCCCTCATCTGATAGGGTACCCCTTAGAGCTCCTGGTTATGTGAAGATGCCAGGCAGGCCAAAGACTGAGAGGAGAAGGGAGCCCACAGAAGTTAGAAAGGCCACTAAAATGCCAAAAACTGGAACTGTTATCAAATGCAGCAAATGCCACTTGCCTGGGCATAATAGGACAACATGTACCAATATAAGTGGAGCAAGAAGTTCACAGGCAGGAGGATCTCAGTCAGCCGAAGGTAGCTCACAGCCAAAAGGAAATGAGTCATTTGCAAGATCACAGCCAACAGGATCTCATTCGGCTGCAGGAAGTAACCAAAATGCTATTGTTGTGCTGTCCAACACACAAAAGAGCAGCACAAGCGGTACAAAAAGGAGTTCCACAGCTGATGTATCTACTGCATAGAGCAACAAAAAGGTAAGTTTACCTATATCTCAAAGTTTTAACTTATGCATCTTGTATTTCAAATTCATTCTTCGAACATCATGTACATCTTGTTTCATCTGACTTATGTAGGCAAAGGCAACAAACTCACAGAACATCATCAAATCAAGTGCACGTGCAAGGGTTTCAACAATTCCTTCTGGGTCAGCTACAATAAACATGTAAGCTAGAGTGCCCACTTCCAATGTTAATTCTAGTGTGCATGTACAGTTAACTGGCAGGACTGCATCTGTGACTGTGTCAGCTCAAGAACCGGCCAAGAAGAAGCCCAAGCCTACTCCAAAGCAATCTGGAATTGCTCCACTCCAAATGCTTCCTCCATGGCAATCTGATAGGCTGTGATGTGTACAGCCTGCTGGCTGTATGCCAAACTTGAATAATTATGTAGGCAGGAAACTTAAGTTCTGTGGTTGATTACCTTTTATGTATGCCAAACTATGTGTTATACCAAACATCTGGCTTTTATCTATTTGCTACTTATGCCATGTATGACAATTATTTGCACTTTTATCCATTCGTCAGTGTTGTGTTATCTGTGAGTACATGCCTATGTTATCTGTATGGTTCCTGTATAGTGTAATTATTTGCCTATGTTATCTGACATTATTATGGTGTATGCATTGGTTCCTGCATAGTGCAAATATAAGATTCAGTATGTATTGCTTTGTTTCTTTTCTAGCACGACAAGAGACAGCTTGTTGGGAAAAAAAGAAGGGAATTTGATTCATGCCATTACAAAGGGTAACATCCTGCCGATGCCGGCAAACATTGACTACTTATACATTTGCATCACAACCAACACAAGGAGAATGACAGAATTGAAACCTAACAATACTAGGACAGCAACACCAACACACATCATCCAATTCAAATGTCCTGGCTTCTTCTTGCCTCCCTTCTTGGCCGAAGCTATAGTCCTCCTGTGCTCATACACACCAGTAGCTTCTTTCTTCATCACCTGTTCATACATCTCAGCTTGCACACTATCATCTGTCATCTCCAATGGATGGTAATGACACATCTCAGATTCTGGAAGCATCCCATAATTAACAAGAAAGTTGGCATATTCTTCTTCGAACATGTAGAAATCACAAAGAGGAAACTGCAATGCCAAACCAACAGAATAAATCACAAACCCTAAATTTCAATTACCATCGGCAATTTCAATAAGGAAACCAAACATTCTTGTACTTCCTCGGGCATTTGAAGAATCTTTCCATTGGGTGCTTGTCTGATTTTGACAACAGCTCTAAAATCCTCCCCATGCCGCAGTAAGGACACCAGATCAGCGGCAGCCCACTCTCTCCTAGCGGTGGCTCTCCCGCGAAAACTGGCTATGGCAGGAGAACACGCGATGTGCTAGGGTCCATGGGAGACGGCGGTGAGCAGGTGCCAGAGGCAAGGAAGAACTAGCGTTAGCGGTGGGGTGGCTAGGGTGCGTGAGCAGGGGCCCACCCAGGATGCTCTTGCCTACGCGTTGCGCGCTGCGCCCAGCGCCCAGCGCCCGACCAGCGCCCAGATCCCACCGCCTCGCCGCTGCTCCCCTTCTTCGTTTGCCAGCGTGGGCGTCGTCTCCGGCGTGGACGAACAAGGCCGCGCGCTATGCTGCCGCCTGTGTGCGAGCTAAGGTTGTAATTTGGGGGGAATTTTTTTGGCTCACGGGGACCTCTTCCTTTCTATTTAGCCTAGGGCTGAGTCAGCTTGGCCCACATCCACCGTGGCGCCAACAAAGCCAAAATCACAGCTGAAACCAGGAATGGGGGTCATGTGCATGGTTTGGATAGATGAGGGAGGTCGTTTCTCTGGTTTTCGAGATCAGAGAGGCAAAGCTGACTATCGCAAAAGATAAGGGAGGTAAAGTGGACTTTTTCCTAAAAACAAGCTGGGCTCGTTGTCACTTCTTGACAAATAGGCCCATAATGGAAGCCCACTAAGAGCCCAGCATAGCGGCGCATCAAGCAACCGAGGAGTCGAGCTGGACTGCTGGAGCAGCCGCTTTTAGGCTTAGCGAAAAGGTCGGGGTCGCTTGGCCTGGGTTGCGGACTAGCTAGTTGCAAGTCGCAAAGATACACAGGGGTGTTTGATCCGGCTACTAAAATATAGGAGGTGTGTCGGAAGAATGTTGTATGGGGTGTTCGGATGCTAATAAAAAAATAAATTACATAATTCGTCAGTGCTCCACGAGATGAATTTTTAAGCCTAATTAATCCGTCATTAGCACATGTTTACTGTAGCAAAACATTGTCAAATCATGGACTAATTAGGCTCAAAAGATTCGTCTCGCAAATTAGTCTCAAACTATGTAATTAGTTTCGTAATAAATCTATATTTAATACTCCATGCATGTGTCCAAACATCCTATGGGACAGCGACTAAAATTTAGGAGGGGCAACCAAACACCCCCATTATCGGGTACCATAAAAAGGGGTACCCCGAGCGTACACCAAAAGAGTCACTTAAATCCCATCAACAACAAAGCTAGAAGGTAAGCCATGGGTTCACCATAGGCCCCGACCAAGCCCACCGGCTCTCCGCCTCGCCTGAGGCCTCGCACGGGAGGTCTCGACACCCTGACGGAATCTCCACCTCGCGCGAGGCCTCTCGCGAGGGGCCTCGGCAGAGAGCCCAATCTCCGTCTCACCCAAGGCCTCGTGCGTCCAGCCTCGAGCAAGACAGCTATTCTCCGTATCGCTCAAGGCTGGCTTGTCAATAACCCTTCACTCCCGCCTCGACCGGTCTTCCCGACAGCCTGTCATGTCTTATTAATGCGTCAACCACTCCCGCAATCTCAGCCGGACGGTGGCTCGACACCACGGAGTGGCCGACGGGACAAGAAGTCGCATCAACACCATACCGGCTGAGACAGTGCGCGGCGAGGATTACCGACCACTGTATTCTGGCGCTGTACCCACGATCAGCGCCCGCACTGTGCCCCGCAATCCCCGCCTCGAAGACAACGTGGCATGGGAAGTCTGGCCCAGGTCATCATCGCCTCCGAACCAGCATACCAGCACGACCGCTCCCTCCGAGCCTCGGCACCCTACGACAGGGCCTCGGCCATCTCGAGATTCACATCTGTCGAGACCCCCACCACAGTTCTGCCTCGCCACCAACCAAGCCTCGGCCTCGCGCGCAGTTAGTCCATAGCAACCCGCACACTGGCCGCCACACCCGCTTTGAGGCAGCCCTGGAGCTCCCATGACGCACAGGATCGGATGTGACCAGCACGTCGCCCCAGCGCTTTAAGGACGGACCACTCCGACGACCACGCCGCCACAGGAACAGGCTACAGGGCTCGAACACGCCGCCTCCGTTCACACGACGCCGTATAGTTAGCACATGTACTACCCCTGTCCTCCCTTCAACTATAAAAGGAAAGGACTTGGGCCATTTCTAAGGGGGGATAGGGACTCATGAAGAACAACACCCTGTAACACGCACACTTCCCTACCGCCTAAGAGCAATGTCTCAAGCAGCCCACATCACTCCTCGCCGAGACCTGGGACTAGCTCCCTCTCTCACCTGGCTTGTAACCCCCTACTACAAGCACTTCGGTGCAAGGAATATAAGATCGATCTCTCAGACTGGACGTATGGCACCAATTGCCTGAAACCAGTATAAGCCTTGTGTCTTTTTGCATCACCATCCGGGATTGGGAACACGCAGCACAAATTCACTAGTTGGTTGAGGATCCCCTAGTCCAAAACACCAACAGTTAGCGCGCTAGGTAGGGGCCTCTGCATGTCAGTTTCGTCATCCCAACAAGTTCCGAATGGCAGACCCCGTACGACCGCTGCGTCTCGGCACGGTGGTCTGGTTTGGGAGCCTGGAGTTCATGTCTCTAGGGCACGAGTACGACATGGTACTTCTCACACCTCGAGCCCCGCCTGCCGACAACGACATCACGCACCGGCAGCAGGATCACCTCGATGCTACGTGAACCCAGGGCGACTCGCCGCTTTCCGCCGGTATCCTACGACCAGCTGTTGGTGCAGGGTCCCTGGTTGGGGACCTGTCTAGCCTGAGCCTGGACAAGGGAAAAACGCTGGTGGCACCCGGCAAAGCCCCGATATCAAGCTCCGCTCCACCACTCCCTAGGGAGCCAACTCCAGCGGAGCAGAGCCCGGCGATGGCACCATCTCCATACCCCTTCGGGTTGAGAAATGTCGTCGCCTCTTATGCTTACGCCTACGCTTCTACTCACGCGGATCTCTCGGAGCACCGCCAGCGCTTCGTTTTCGACTTCGACACCACCGCGTCGACCCACACCCACGCTGACTCCTCGGAGGAGGACGAGGCATGGGCCAGAGCGGATTTCTCCAACCTCCATGACAGCGAAACCATGCGTCGCTTCTTGGCCGCAAGTGACTATTGCTTTGGCTACTCCGATTTTGACGATGAAGGTACTTATGATCCCTCACGTGAGTGCTTCCACGTCGGACTTGGGATGCCAAGCACGGGCGACGAGGACGAGGGGGTAGGCAACCGCACTCCGCTTCATCAGGGAATAGGCGATGCCACACCTTCACGCATTGTCCCACCGGCGGCACAGAACGAGAACCTTGCCCTCGGACAATTTCGACGCCCGGACTTGGAGCAGCTCTGTGAGCTTCAGGCCAAGGTTGAGCAAGATCGACTCCTTCTACAACAGCTCTGAAACACTCTCGAGCAGGAGCAGTAGGGCCGCGGTGACGGTGGAGGAGCCCGGCGGCGGGCTCGCGACGTGCACCACCGCATCAACGACGACGAAGGGGACGATCGTCCCCCAATCTTCAATCGCGCTAGCTAGAATGTCGCGGCCGCGGCGATGCTAGTCCGTGCAATGCCTGAGCCCTCCACCATGGAAGGGCGATGGGTTCGCGGCGAGCTCCGGGATCTCCTCGAGAGCACCGTGGTACAACAGGCCGAGAGTTCTACCTCCCGGCGGCGCGGTGCCGTCTCGGACCTCCCCTCAGCACCGCACCGGCAGGATAGGGATGCCTCGGTTCACCCCGAGCCTGCTCGAGCGTCGACAATCAATAGGGTCCCCTTGGTCCACGACCACCTCGATAATCGACGCGAGGCGTAGGGCGACCACGAGGTGGTCGGCCGGCGACGGCGCCACGATAGTGAGGGGCCCGCTCGAGGCTACCATCCGCATCGAGGCGGCCGTTATGACAGTGAGGAAGGCCACAGTCCTTCTCCTAAACCACCTGGCCCTCGGGTCTTCAGCAGAGCCATCTGCAACGCTCAGTTTCCAGCCCGATTTCGCTAGCCATCCAACCTCACAAAGTATAGCGGGGAGACCAACCCCGAGCTCTGGCTCACCGATTACTGCTTGGCTTGTCAGCTAGGCGGCGCGGACGATGACCTGCTCATCATCCACAACCTCCCCTTACTCTTGTCAGACTCAGCGTGAGCCTGGCTTGAGCACCTTCCTCCCTCTTAGATCCACGACTGGCGCGACTTGGTTAGGATCTTCATCGGGAATTTCCAAGGCACATACGTGCGCCCTAGAAACTCCTAGGACCTTAAGAGCTGTCGCCAGAAACTAGACGAGTCTCTCCGAGACTTCATCCGGCGCTTCTCTAAACAGTGCACCGAGTTGCCCAGCGTCGGCGATTCAAAGATCGTCCAGGCTTTCCTCTCCAGCACCACCTGCCGAGACTTGGTCCAAGAGTTAGGCCGGAACGTGCCGCGCTCCTCGACATCGCCACCAACTTCGCCTCGGGCGAGGAGGCTATAGGGGTCATCTTCCCCGAGAACGACGCCAAGGGGAAGCGGAGGGATGAGGCCCCCGAGGCCTCGATTCCCCACCTCCCCAAAAGAAAGAAAAAGGGTCGCCAGGGGAAGCAGGCTATCCTCGAGGCCGATCTGGTCGCGGCCGCAGAACGCAAGAATCCTCGAGGCCCCAGAGGCCCCAGGCCCTTCGACGACATGCTTAAGAAACCCTGCCCTTACCACCAGGGCCCGATAAAGCACGCCCTCGAGGATTGCTCCATGCTGCGGCGTTACTACGCCAGGCTCGGACTCACCGATGACGACACCAGGCAGAAAGGCGCCGGCGACCGGGACATTGACAAGGACAACGGGTTCCCCGAGGTGCACAACGCCTTCATGATCTTTGGTGGACCCTCGACATGCCTTACGGCGCGGCAGCGAAAGAGGGAACGCCGAGAGGTCTTATCAGTCAAGGTGGCCACTCCCCGGTACCTTGACTGGTCTCGGGAGGCAATCACCTTTGATCGAGATGACCACCCCAACCATGTCCCAAATCCCAGGCAATACCCGCTCGTCGTCGACCCAATCGTGGGCAACACCCGGCTCACTAAGGTGTTGATAGATGGAGGCAGCGGCCTCAACATCCTCTACGCCGGCACCCTAAAGCTCTTGGAAATCGATCAGTCGAGGCTTCGAGGTGATGCCGCACCTTTCCACGACATCATGTCGGGGAAACGCACGCTACCCCTCGGGCGCATCGACCTTCCCGTTTGCTTCAGCACCCCCTCCAACTACCGCAAGGAGGTCCTTACCTTCGAGGTGGTCAGGTTCAGGGGAACCTACCACGCCATCCTGGGGTGGCCATGCTACACCAAGTTCATGGCAGTCCCCAACTATACCTACCTCAAGCTCAAGATGCTAGGCCCCAGCGGTATCATCACGATTGAGTCCACGTACGAACATGCATACGACTGCGATGTCGAGTGCATCGAGTACGCCGAGGCTCTCACGGAGGCCGAGACCCTCATCGCCAACCTCGACCAACTCAGTGGCGAGGTGCCTGACTCTAAGCGTCGTGCAGGGGCGTTCGAGCCCGCGGAGGCCATCAAGCTTGTCCCGGTCGACCCCGCCTGCCCTGACGATTGGGCGCTGAGGATCAGCGCCACCCTCGACATCAAATAGGAAGTTGTGCTCGTCAACTTCCTCTGTGCGAATGCCGACATATTCGCATGGAGTCCCTCGGACATGCCGGGCATACCGAGGGAGGTCGCCGAGCATGCCTTGGACATCCGGGCTGGCTCTAGACCGGTGAAGCAATGCCTGCGCCGATTCGATGAGGAAAAGCGTAGGGCCATCGGTGAGGAAGTGTAGAAACTCTTGGCGGCCGGGTTCATCAAGGAAGTGTCCCACCTAGAGTGGTTGGCTAACCCCGTGTTTGTTAGGAAGAAAAATGGGAAATGGAGGATGTGTGTAGACTACACCGGTTTGAATAAAGCCTGTCCAAAAGTCCCCTTCCCATTACCTCAAATCGATCAGATCGTTGACTCCACGGCTGGGTGCGAGACCCTATTTTTCCTTGATGCGTATTCTGGTTACCATCAAATCAAGATGAAAGAGTCCGACCAGCTTGCGACTTCCTTCATCATCCCATTCGGCATGTACTGCTACGTGACTATGCCTTTCGGCCTCAGAAACATAGGGGCCACGTACCAGCGGTGCATGACCTAGGTCTTTGGCGACCACATTGGGCGAACCGTTGAGGCCTATGTGGACGACATCGTGGTCAAGACCAGAAAGGCCGAGGATCTCATCGACGACTTGAAGATAGCCTTCAAATGCCTTAGAGAGAGGGGCATCAAGCTCAATCCCAAGAAGTGTGTGTTCGGGGTCCCCCGAGGCATGTTCTTGGGATTCATAGTCTCGGAACGTGGCATCGAAGCCAACCCAGAGAAGGTCTCGGCCGTAACCAGCATGGGACCAATCAGAGACCTCAAAGGAGTGCAGAGGGTCATGGGATGCCTTGCGGCCCTGAGCCGCTTCATCTCGCGCCTCGGCGAAAAAGGCTTGCCTCTATACCGACTCTTGAGAAAATCCGAGCGCTTTTCTTGAACCTCCGAGGCCGAAGAAGCCCACGACAGGCTCAAAGCACTGCTCACAAATCCTCCTATCCTGGTACCCCCGGCCAAGGACGAGGCCCTCTTACTCTACGTCGCCGCAATGACCCAAGTGGTCAGCGCTACCATAGTAGTAGAAAGGCAGGAAGAGGGGCATGCTCTACCCACCCAACGACCTATTTACTTCATCAGCGAAGTGCTCTCCAAGACCAAAACATGCTACCCCCACATCCAGAAGCTGGGCTACGCCGTAGTCCTGGCCCGACGCAAGCTACGTCACTACTTCGAGTCCCACCCAGTGACCGTGGTATCGTCTTTCCCCTTGGGAGAGATAGTCCATAACCGGGAAGCCTCAGGCAGGATAGCCAAGTGGGCCGTTGAGCTTATGGGGGAAGCCTTGACTTTTGTGCCTCGGAAAGCAATTAAGTCTTAGGTCTTGGCCAATTTTGTGGCTGAGTGGACCGACACCCAATTACCACCTGCTCAAGTCTAGACAGAATGCTGGACCATGTACTTCGATGGGTATCTGACAAAGACCAGGGCAAGCGTGGGTCTCCTCTTTATCTCACCCCTTAGAGTACACATGCGCTACTTGGTGCGGCTCCACTTCGCCGCCTCCAACAACGCGGCCGAGTACGAGGCCCTTGTCAATGGCTTGCAAGTCGCCATCGAACTTGGGGTACGATGTCTCGACGTCTGGGGCGACTCGCAGCTCATCGTCGATCAAGTCATGAAGGAATCAAAATGCCTCTACCCCAAAATGGAGGCGTACTGCCAGTTGGTACGTCGCCTAAAAGACAAGTTCGATGGTCTCGAACTAAACCACATCGCGCGGAAGTACAACGAGGCCGCCGACGAACTGACAAAGATGGCCTCGGCACGGGCTCCGGTCCCCCCGAACGTGTTTGCCAGGGACCTCCACAAACCTTCCATTGACGACACCTTGGTAGCAGAGGAGGGCCCATCTATCGAACCCACGACGGGGCTCGACGCCCCCTCTGCTGCCGAGACTCTCTCGACCAAGCCTGAGGTCATGGAAGTCAACACCGAGCCTCCCTAGACCGACCAAGACGTGGATTGGTGAATCCCGTTCCTTGATTGGCTTGATCGGGGGGAGCTTCCTAGTGATAGGACCGAAGCCCGACGGCTTGCGTGCCGAGCCAAGACTTACGTCCTCTGCAATGATGAATTGTACAGGTGAAGTCCCTCCGGCGTCCTCCAACGATGCATCACCGCCGAGGCATGCCGAGCCCTGCTTTGGGATTTGCACGCAGGGGCCTGTGGGCACCATGCGGCGCCTCGGATATTCATGGGAAACACTTTCCGCTAAGGGTTCTACTGGCCGACGGCGGTCGCCGACGCCACCAAGCTAGTACGCTCCTGTGAAGGATGCCAGTACTATGCTCGGCAGACACATCTCCCGGCCCTGGCCCTCCAAACCATCCCCATCACGTGGCCATTCGCCGTGTGGGGGCTCGACATGGTTGGGCCTCTACAAAAGGCCCTCGGGGCTACACCCATCTACTGGTATCAATCGACAAGTTCTCCAAATGGATCGAGGCTCGTCCGATCAATTGAATCAAATCCGAGCAAGCAGTGCTGTTCTTCACTGACATTATCCACAGGTTTGGGGTTCCTAACACCATCATCACCAACAACGGGACACAGTTCACCGGCAAAAAATTCTTGATGTTCTACGACGACCACCACATCCGTGTGGCCTGGTCGGCCGTAGGACACCCAAGGACTAACAACCAAGTAGAGCATGCCAACGGCATGATCCTACAAGGCCTCAAGCCAAGAATTTACAACCGGTTGAAGAAGTTTGGCAAGAAATGGCTCGCCGAACTCCCATCGGTCATCTGGAGCTTGAGGAACACTCCAAGCCGAGCCACGGGGTTCACGCCTTTCTTCCTGGTCTATGGGCCCGAGGCCATCCTCCCCACTGACTTGGAATATGGTTCCCCAAGGCTACAGGCCTATAACGAACAAAGTAACCGCACCACCCGAGAAGACGCCCTCGACCAACTAGAGGAAGCCCGAGACGTCGCGCTGCTGCACTCGGCTAAATACCAGCAAACCCTACGACGCTATTAGGCTCGGCGCATCCGAAGCCAAGACTTGAAGGTAGGCGACCTGGTGTTGAGGCTGGCGCAGAGCAACAAGGGTCGCCACAAGCTGACCCCGCCATGGGAAGGACCGTACATCATCGCCCAAGTGCTGAAGCCTAGGACCTACAAGCTAGCCAACGAGAAGGGCCAAATCTTCACCAATGCTTGGAATATAGAACAGCTACGTCGCTTTTACCCTTAAAATTCCAAGCATTGTATATATGTTGTTTCACGGATTACAATTGAAAAGCGTTCTTTAGTTGTTCTAATTTTTCGAGAAACCCCCTCGAGCCCATCGTTGGTCTCGGCTATACTTGGCCATCGGGCCGGCCCGGCCCGGCACGGCACGGGCCCGTGCCAGGCACGGCCCAGAGGATGTCGGGCCGGCATGGCACGTGGGCCTCCCGGGCCGTGCCCAGCCGGGCGTCGTGCCTGACCAAGGGCCCAGGCACGGCCTGCTGGGTCGTTTTTTGGGCCGGGCCGGCACGAGAAGGCATAGCCTGCCAAGCGTGCCAGGCTGGCCCGAGGCCCACAGAGAAGGGAAAGGGAGAGCAGGAGGCAGGGCGCCGTAGTAGGCGGCCGCCGCCGCCGGCGCGCTCGCCCTGGAGGTGGGGCCGCACAGGGACGCCGCGCATGGGAGGAAGACGGTTGCGCGTGCTTGAACCCTTGAACCCTAGATCCGCCACCGGGGAGCGCGCCCGCCCTCGATCTGCCGCCTGGGACGCCACCACCCTGGATCCGCCGCCGGGGACCGCCACATGCCTCCTCGCGCGTGGATCTCGTCGTCCTCTGCCTCCTTGCGCCGGATCTCGTGAAGCCGCCGGATCCGGATCTCGTCGGGGCTGCGAGCTTGGTGGATGCGTCGCCTACTCCTGGCTGCATCACCGCCGTGGTTGGAGGGAGACGGGGCCGCGCTCGCTGCCGTGGTCAAGCCGCGTCACCGTGGTTGGAGGGAGAGGGAGGAGGGGCGCCGCCATGGTGGGAGCGAGGAGGGTCGCCGGCGTGGTTGGAGGGAGAGGGAGGGCCACCGAGGAAGGGAGAGAGGAGGTGGGGAGGCGAGGAGCCGAGGAGGAGGCGGCCGTGTGGGGAGGCGACTAGGGCGAGGTCACGAGGATAGGGTTCGGCCTTCGGGCGTAGCCGCATCCGCGTGGGGACTGGGGAGGGGGCTGCGCTGCGCGGGTTGGCTGGTGGCCTGGTGCTCTTAGCAGGCCGGCTGGCCGGGCCGCTGTCGGGCCTCCCTCCATTTCTCGTGCTGGGCCGTGCTGGCCCATGGGCTTGGGGGTCAGCCCAAGCACGGCCTGAGCAGCGGGCCGGGCCAGCCCAGGCCCAAATTTCATCGGGCCGTGCCGGGTTCGTGTTGGGCTTTTTTCCGTGCTTCGTGTCGTGCTGTCGTGCCTCGTGCTGCATGGCCAAGTATAGTCTCGGCAATACGATGACACTGTAAGGAATACTCGGCTCTACCTCTGTAGAACCGAATCTCCCTCGGGGGCTAGATGGGGGATTCCCCCTAAGTCCCACGCGCCATTTTTTTAGTCGTTTTTTGAAAAAATTCCTACGCCAAACCCTCTAGCACGCTCTGATGAATCGGTTGCGGAAAACCCGAGGACCAAAAGCCCGTCTCAGGGCCAGAAGGCTGGTAGAGTCGTGAGATAGCCTAAACCTCCGGGCTACGGTGCTCCCTCACCACCTTTCGCCTAGGGGATGGCTTAGGCTCCAAAAAGGTTTATTGCAAAGAAATCAGATCAGAGACAACAAGAGGACAGAGGCTCGAAAATACAAGACAAGCGATTAAAGAAACACGAGTACTTTAAAAGGCCTCGACGGCCACAAGCGTTACGATACAAATTTAATTCCTACTCTATTTACATGGCCGCTTGGGCCCAGGTCAAGGCTTAGGACCTCCGGCATCGGCAGACGGCGGGGGAGGGACCACCTCCTCTTCAAACAACGTTGCCAGCACAGTGCCAGGGCCTTCCGCCGCCTCCAACAGCTTCGTCACCACCTCGTCGGCCTCATCGTCATCATCGGGCAAGACGTAGCCATCGCTGATGGCTTGAAGGTCAACACCAACGTAGTGCGAGGCGATGATGGCCAGTGCGCGCTTGATGCCTGTATGCAGCACTCCTTGGAGCCGCTCACACACTTGATCGCTCAGCGCAATCAGACGGCTCCCAAGGGAGCTACCTGACTGAACCCCCTCGACCACCAGGGTGTCGTAGGCGGCACGGGCAGCACTCTTCAGCGCCTCGTGCTCCTCGATCTCGGTCTCGAGCACCGTCTACACCGTGCTGGAAGCCTCGGCTGCCTGGGTAACCTCCGCCTCCAACTCTGCACCATTGAAAACGGAACGGGGTTGAGCGAGGGGAAAAAACAAGCTAAATAGGGACGGAAGCCTACGGAACTCACCCTTGGCCTTAAGCTCCCAGTGTCGGGCCTCGACCCGAAAGGCCTCGGCTTTCTCCTTCAGGCACTGAGCCTCGACTCTAGAAGCCTCGGCCGCCCTGGAAGCTTCACTCCCCAGCTCTGCGTCACACCAGGAAATTAGGGAGCAAACATAAGGAAAAGAAAATAAAATGAGGGGACTAGGACTCACCCTCGGCCTTTCCCCTCCAAACCACAGCCTCAGTTCGTGAGGCCTCAGCCGCTGCAAGGGCCTCATCCAAAGCGCCTTTTATCAGCTGGTGTGCACTCTGTTCCGCTCCTAGCTGCCCAGCAAGAGCCTTGCCCGAGGCCGTGGCTTCTTCGGCCCGAGACCTAAAGGCATCCCGATCATTGGCCACTCGGGTGAGCTCCTCCTCCAACTCCTTGACCCGCGCCGCCAGAGGAGCGAGCTGCTCCTGAGCCATGGCTGCCTCAACCTTCGCGTCGGCACAACGAAGGTGGAGGTCCTCCACCTCCGTGCTCTGCGCCGACAGGAGCTCGTTGGTGCCTGTAAGAAGGCCCTTCTGCCGCTGAAGCTGGTCCCAGACGTCCCTCTCCTGCCGGAGAAAGACCGACTTCCCAAGAGACCGGGTCTCGAGCTCCTGGGGGAAACAGAATAGGGGTCAATCTATACAAAGAAAACTTGGAAAAAGATCACCACATAAGAGAAGAAAGCACGAACCTGGGCGACTCCAGGCAGATCGTTGGCCACCACGGACAGAGCCATCCATAATGACCGCTCCGCCAGCTGGCGGTACTGCTCAAACGTGTCCCAGCGGCCGCCCTCAGCCACGTCCTCGAGGGCAAACAGAGGCTCCGCCCCAGGGTCGTCTCGGCTCTACCACAGGACACGCGGGTGATCCCACCCATGGGGCTCAGGTCGTACTCACACGAGGGCCGAGCTTCCCTCACTCGGGGTTGGAACCGGCTGTTCCACGACATCGGCCACCTCAGCGCCGGCCATCTCCTGCGCCCGAGAAGTATCGTCGGAGGAGATTGGAAGGACCTCCACCTCCCAGGCGCTTTCCCACAACAATGGCGGGCCTTGAACCAAGGGTGCCACCGAGGCCTCCGCCGCCTTCACCTCCACTTCCTAGGCCGGCAGCCTCGCCACGATCACGTCAGCCTCAGTGGTCCCGGGGACTCTGGCCTCCGCCATCGTGGCCTCGGTGGTCCCGAGGGCTCTGGCCTCTGCCATCGTGGCCTCAGTGGTCCCGGGGGCTCTGGCCTCCGCCATCGTGGCCTCAGTGGTCTCGGGGGCTCTAGCCTCCATCATCGTGGCCTCGGTGGTCGTGGGGGCTTCGGCCTCCGCCATCATGGCCTCCGTCGTCCCAACCTGTGAAACCCTGGGGACCTCGATCCCGGTGGTCTCGGTAGCCAAGGGAACCTCGGCCGCATCCGACCCATGGGCCTCGCCATCACGGGGCAGGGCCACTCCCTCCCCCGCCTGTGTTAGGGCCGCCTCGGCAGCCCCTCCTTGGGTGGCTGGCTCCTTTGGGTCGACCCTCGCCGATGCCGCGCCACGTTGCAGGGCAGCTTGCGCCTCCACCACCCAGTGGGTGGTGGAGCCGGGGTTAACCTTGAGCGCTTTTAGGGGCGCCAAGGTAGGCACCTCTGCATGTCGCTTCCGGCTAAGGGCAAGACGTTCACAGGGTCAACACAAGACAAAAGAACGAATGGAAAGCACTGCGACCCCACCAAAAATACACCTACCTCGAGCGGGGCGGCAACCGCTTCACCACGGCGACCCTTGTCTGCAAAGGCGGTGGTGGCGGCAGAGGCATGGCCTCCATGTCCATCGGCGCCGGTTGGCCCTCAACGGACCCCGGCGCCCCCTCAGTCCTCTGTGGGGGTAGTTGCGTCACCTCCACCGCCACTTGCTCCACCGCTGTTGCCGAGCCCACCGGGCTGACGGCGCGTTTGCCCAACGCCCGCGCCTTGAGCGTGTCGGTCTCGGCCCCAGAGCGGGCAATTGCCGACCCCGGGTCTGCTTTTCCTCCTCCTCCCGGGAGTGCCGGGCTGCTTGCCAACACCCCAGGCACCACCTCTCCTACGTCAGGGAGATGGTCCAGGGGACCTCGCCCCATCTCGTCCTCGTCATCCCCATCCGAGGCATCCGTCGATATCGACGGCGACGGGGACTCCTCCAACAGGAGGCCATCCTTCCTTTGTTGACGGTGGCGCTTGTCTAGTTCCTCGTGTGTGAGGATCTTCTTCGTGCGCTTCGCCACCTTGGCGTCCTTCCGCTTTTTCTGCACCTCGATGTGCGCCCGGTTGATCGCCTGCCGCCTCGTGTCCTCAGGAACGGATGGCGGAGAGGCGCGCACATCCCTCATCCCCTGTAGGAACGGCAAACGCACATAAGGGAACGATAAGTAAGGAGAAACGGAGGAGGCTCGGGGGCTACAGCGGCGCACGACTTACCAGCGAGAGGAACCCCCACGACGGGCGCATCGTGATGGGGGTCAAGTTGCCACCCCTCAGCTTCGCCTCCACCGTCTCCCCCACCCGACGAAGAATTTCCTCATCGAAAAGGGCAGAGGAGGACATCCGAATGCCCTCATTGGGCTCACCCGGCCTCATCTCGAACAGTCGCCGCCGCCGAGCCATCAGCGGCAGCACCCTCCGGCGGTGGAAGGTAGCCACGACCACAGCCGTGGTAAGGCCACGGCCCCATAGCCTCTCCAGCCCCTCCAGAAGCGGCTGCAGCTTGGGCTGATCCTCCCTCGGGACGCCGTACTTCCACCTCTCCGGGCAGCTCCCCACAACCCGCCTAGTGTAGGGGGGAAGTCCTCCGTTGTCATTGCGAAGATAGAACTAGCTCGTGTACCATCGACGATTGGATGATGCGACCTGGGCCGGGATGTAGAGGTGCTGGCGGTCCTGGTGCACTTGGAGAGTGCAGCCGCCGGCCCTCGTCGCTTTCCTCGTGCCCGACGTGCCCGTTGGCTTAGTGGTATGCCCCGCCCGGAAGAGGTGGAGCCACAACTCCCAATGGGGAGCAATCCCCAAGTACCCCTCGCAGACAGCGACAAAGATGACCGCCTGTGCGATGGAGTTGGGGTTGAAGTTGTGGAGCTCCACGCCATAATAGTGCAGGAGCGCCTGCATGAACCGATCCGCCGGGACGCCAAGGCCACGCTCGTGAAAGGAGACGAAGCTCACGACGTAACCGTCACGAGGCCTCGGCTTCGGCTCGCCGTACGGAGCGATCCACTCCGGCCTGTTGGGGTCCGTCACCGGACGAAGAAGTCCGCCGTCGATGAGCGACTGAAGCATCTCCGCAGTGACATCAGATGGATCCCAAGGGTCCGCCTCGATGACAACGATGTCGCCGGCCATGGATGCGGTGGAGGGATCGAATGCGGCGGTGAGTTTCTCTCTCTCTCTCTTTCTCGCTCTCTCCCTGGCTCGCTCTTCTCCCTTCTTCTTCCCGGCACCCGCTGCTCTAGCGATGGCTCGATAGAGGCAGAGCTAACGCAGGCAAGGTAACGTGAGGAGGGGCGAGGCTCTTTGAGTATTTATGTAGGGTGAAGGCGAAACGGATGGGCGATGAAATTGGGGAAGTTTCCCCTGGATCCGGCGCGGTTAACCCTGATCCGATTTTACCGCCCATGCGCCCACATTTTTCTCATTAATTGCGGGAACAGTTGTGTCCCATCCGTTGACACCACGTTGCGCCCGACCGCTGTGGCAGCAGGCGTCGTTCCGTCTCCCCAGGAAACCGCCTCAAAAGGCGCGCCAGCCGTTGCCGAGCCAATGGGGAAGATATTCCCCCCACCCTATTCCTTTTAGATGAAGGAAATGGGTGCTGAGCCTATTACGGTCCAGGGGTTCGAAGGCTGGGCCCCTGAGGTTTCGACAGCCACCCTAGGACAACAGAGTTAGGGACGACCATGGGTGAGCCCACACGGGGCTGAGGCCCAAGCAAGCGAAACGCTTGGGACGCCCTAAGTCGTGTCCGAGACCGGCAGGGAGGTCTCTGAATGGGATCCCACCATAGGGAGGCGCCGAGCCACCGAGGCCCAGTGAACGACCTCGGCACCCACTAGAGAAACCCTCTGGTACTCTTGGAGTGTGTCTCTGGACCGCTAGCCGTCCCCTAGCGAACGGGGCACGGGCCTCCACTCGGACTTACCCGACAACAGCTCACCGGAAGTGCCAACGCTCGTGCCCACCGAGGGTAGCCTGGCACATTCCACCCCTCCTTCCGAGCGAAAAGGAAGCGTGAGGGTCGTACAAAAAGCCAGGGGAACCCCTGATGGACCTCTTGCTCCATGTAGAGGCTAGGGGGCTCTTCCTATATCCTTGCCGAGACCTAGCGACCCCGGCTCGCACTCGAGGGGCTCGGCAAAACAACCCCTCCTTCTGAGCGAAAAGGAAGCGCGAGGGTCGTACAAAAAGCCAGGGGAGCTCCCGACGGCCCTCTCGCTCCGTGCAGAGGCTAGGGAGCCCTTCCTGCAGATATGCCGAGACCCTGCGACCTAGGCTCGCGCCCAAAGGGGCCTCGGCAAACAAACCCTCACGCGCGAGGGGCGTACAAAAAGCCAGGGGAACTCCCGACGGCCCTCTCGCTCCGTGTAGAGGCTAGAGGGCTCTTCTTGCAACCTTGCCGAGACCCAGCGGCCCAGGCTTGCATCCAAATGGGCTCGGCAAACAACCCCTCTGTCCGAACAAAAAGGATATGTGAGGGTCAAACAAAAAAGCCAGGGGACCTGTGACCGCCCTCTCGCTCCGGGCGGAGGCTCGGGGGCTCCTCCTGCACCCAAGACAAAGACAAATAACCTAAGCCCGCGCTGGAAGTTTCGTTACAAATACGATAAAGGGCACTGAGCCCGTTACGGTCTAGGAGTTTGAAGGCTGGGCCCCCTGAGGTTTCGACAGCCGCCCCAGGGCAACAGAGTTAGGGACGACTATGGGCGAGCCCACGAATGGCCGAGGCCCGAGCAAGCAATCGCTCGGGGCGTCCTAAGTCGTGTCCGAGACCGGCGGGGAGGTCTCCGAATGGGATCCCACCGTAGGGAGGCACCGAGCCACCGGGGCCCAGCGAACGGCCTCGGCACCCACTAGAGAAACCCTCTGGTACCCTTGGAGTGCGTCTCCGGACCACTAGCCATCCCCTAGCGAACGGGGCGCGGGCCTCCACTCGGACTTACCCCGATAACAGCTCACCGGAAGTGCCACCGCTCGTGCCCACCGAGGGTAGCCTAGCACATTCCACCCCTCCTTCCGAGCGAAAAGGAAGCATGAGGGTCGCGCAAAAAGTTAGGGGCACCCCTGATCACCCTCTTGCTTGATGCAGGGGCTCGGGGGCTCTCCCTGCAACCTTGCCGAAACCCCGCGACCCGAACTCGCACTTGTGGGCTCGGCAAATACGATAAAAACTCCTCACTCAAACATGAAAAAAGCCCCTGGAGGAGTAAAATCCACTCCTCCAGGGCCTCGGGGGCTACACCCGGCGGGTGCGCTCACGCGCACCCACCGAAACCTCAAGAAGCGAGACACAATCCCTATAGGAGCCGCTGCAAGCCAAATCTCGACAAACCCTTAGGGAGAGTGCATGCACTCCCCGTAAGGCTCGGGGGCTACTGTCGGGTACCATAAAAAGGGGTACCCCGAGCATACACCAAAAGAGTCACTTAAATCCCATCAACAACAAAGCTAGAAGGTAAGCCATGGGTTCACCACAGGCCCCGACCAAGCCCACCGGCTCTCCGCCTCGCCTGAGGCCTCGCACAGGAGGTCTCGACACCCTGACGGAATCTCCGCCTCGCGCGAGGCCTCTCGCGAGGGGCCTCGGCAGAGAGCCCAATCTCCGTCTCGCCCGAGGCCTTGTGCGTCCAGCCTCGAGCAAGACAGCTATTCTCCGTATCGCTCGAGGCTGGCTTGTCGATAACCCTTCACTCCCGCCTCGACCGGTCTTCCCGACAGCCTGTCACGTCTTATTAATGTGTCAACCACTCCCGCAATCTCAGCCGGACGGCGGCTCGACACCACGGAGTGTCCGACGGGACAAGAAGTCGCATCAACACCATACCGGCTGAGACAGGGCGCGGCGAGGATTACCGACCACTGTATTCTGGCGCTGTACCCACGATCAACGCCCGCACTATGCCCCGCAATCCCCGCCCCGAAGACAACGCGGCATGGGAAGTCTGGCCCGGGTCATCATCGCCTCTGAACCAGCGTACCAGCACGACCGCTCCCTCCGAGCCTCGGCACCCTACGACAGGGCCTCGGCCATCTCGAGATTCACATCTGCCGAGACACCCACCACGGTTCTGCCTCACCACCAACCGGGCCTCGGCCTCGCGCGCAGTCAGTCCACAGCAACCTGCATGCTGGCCGCCGTGCCCGCTTCGAGGCAGCCCTAGAGCTCCCATGACGCACAGGATCGGATGTGACCAGCACGTCGCCCCAGCGCTTCAAGGACGGACCACTCCGACGACCACGCCGCCACAGGAACAGGCTACAGGGCTCGAACACGCCGCCTCCGTTCGCACGACGCCGTATAGTTAGCACATGTACTACCCCTGTCCTCCCTTCAACTATAAAAGGAAAGGACTTGGGCCATTTCTAAGGGGGGGATAGGGACTCACGAAGAACAACACCCTGTAACACGCACAGTTCCCTGCCGCCTGAGAGCAACGTCTCAAGCAGCCCACATCACTCCCCGCCGAGACCTGGGACTAGCTCCCTCTCTCACCTGGCTTATACCCCCCTACTACAAGCACTTCGGTGCAAGGAATACAAGATCGATATCTCAGACTGGACGTAGGGCACCAATTGCCTGAACCAGTATAAGCCTTGTGTCTCTTTGCATCACCATCCGGGATTGGGAACACACAGCACAGATTCACTAGTTGGTTGAGGATCCCCCGGTCCAAAACACCGACACCCATATACTCCCTCCGTCGCAAAATAACTGTCGTTCTTGCTTTTCGAGAAATAACTTTGATTAATTTTATATAAAAAGATATTAATATATATGATACACAATTAATATCATTAGATAGATCTTTAAATCTATTTTCATAATAAATTTATTTAGAAATACAAATATTGCACGTATTTTCTATAAAATCTAGTCAAACTTACGGCATACGTAAACCCAAAACGACAGGTAATTAGGGATGGAGGGAGTAGTCCCAAAAATATCTAGATTCATTCTAAAACAACAGTTTTTTTTAGGACAGGGGAGTACATATTTTTATTTAGAAATCGGATTCTGTACAATAACTAGACGCATGCTATTTATATAATCTATATATGAATATCGGTTGTTAGTTTTTTTTCGATCACACAAAAATTTGCGTGTTTTTTTTGTATTATAAGGGAGAATTGTTTGTTTACAGCACGCCCTTGAGGCGCTCCAGGAAGTCGAAATTGTTTTACAGCTTGGTATTGGCCCTCCCTAGAATAATATCGGTCATGAGTTTAAGTTATGGATGTTAAATCAATCAACACTATCATATCTAATTTCTGAAGCCTTCAAATACCTTTTTGCTAGGCGTCTCTATCTATATACACGCAGTTCAGTGCTGAAAGATGCTCCCAACGTCCCCCTTTCTTTCTCCCTCCCCCCCCCCCCCCCCCCCCCCCCCCCCCCTTCCGACCAGATGGAGTATACAATTTATTCTTGACACTGTCTATTGTCTGATGGTATTTTACTCTAACCTAGCCTATGTCACAGTGAGATCCCCTTTTATCTTTGTCAGATATGCTTGGCGGTTCCTCATAACACGCTGCTCCACTAGTTGAACCACGTCCAGATAGACGACCTCTTCTCTTTGCAGCGTGCAAGGATTCCAGCGGCATTATGGCAATGCCGGTTGCCGATGAACGAAGGGTGTGCTGCAGATACATGGCGTATCATTTGGCTAGTTTCATATGCAGCTTGTTCTCTATTGCGTCCTACTGTTCGTATGTACAAAGTCGGATTGCTCTGCACATCCTTCCTTCGAATATGTTCTGCGTAGGATAGCACATCCCTGATTTCCATCCGCCAACACACTCAACAGTCAACAATGCTCTCAAGTCCATTTACCCATGACGATTTACACACTATTAATTGTAATTCAAGTATAGGAGTACAAGATGAGAAATAATGCCCTGTGTATATATAATAAGGCTGCCCGGGCAGACGGCACTAGTACAAGCGCACGCACCCAGGCATATGTAGCATAATAAAAATGCAGAAGCAAGCGGCCTGTTCGCTGGGTCGTAAACGATCGTAAATTTTCAGCCAGAACAGTATTTTTCTCTCACATCAAACTAGTCAACAATAATAATCCACGATCATATACGATCGTTTCAGCTCCAGCCGAACAGGCTGAAGATTGGCGTAGCAGGTATCACGAGCAACGTTGGCTAGGCATGCTGGCCGTTGGTGGACGCTGCCTGCTGGTCGGAAGAGGCGAAGGGCGACACCTTGGGCACGTGCACCGGCAGGTCGTGGATGTCGTCGGCCCAGGGGTTATTGGTCTCCCGGCCGGCGTCGTCCACCGTCCGGAGCGCCCTCCAGACGGCGCTGTTGCACTTGAACCCTGACCCGAAGGCGATCTGCCAGACGCGGTCCCCCTTCTTGATCCGTCCCTTGGCCTCGCAGTAGGCGAGCTCGTACCAGAGCGAGCTGCTGGAGGTGTTGCCGAAGCGGTAGAGCGTCATCCGCGACGGCTCCATGTGCCAGGGGCTGAGCCCCAGGCTGCGCTCCAGCTCGTCCAGCACGCCGCGCCCGCCCGCGTGGATGCAGAAGTGCTCCAGCGCCAGCTTGAAGTCCGGCACATAGGGCTTCACCTTCACCTTCCCGCCGGCGACGCGGCGGAGCAGCGCGGCGGCCAGGAACCGGAGCTGCTCCGACAGCGGGAGGACCAGCGGGCCCAGCGTGGTGATGTTGGACCGCAGCGCGTCGCCGGCCACGGACATGAGGTTCTTGGAGAGCGAGACCCCGACGTTGCCCTCGCCGTCCTCCTCCTGCGTGACGCACGCGTAGCTCTCGTCGCTGGCGCCGCCCCGGTGCGTCCGCACCGTGTGCACCAGCCTGTACTTGGCCCGGGCCCGGTCGGCGCGGCGGTTGGAGAGCAGCACGGCGGCGGCGCCCATCCGGAACAGCGTGTTGGTCACCAGCATCGGGCGGTGGTTGCCCAGGTAGGCGTTCAGCGTGATGTTCTCCGTGCTCACCACCAGCGCGTACGTGTCCGGGTGCACCTGAAAGGCAACAACGACATCATTTTATCTTGTACTACTGCTGAGAGCCTGAGACTGAGAACAAAGCTGCTGCGGGAAGGCAGACACGTCACTGAACAGTGCCCGCGTGAGTGGGCTGGCCAGCCCCAGCCGCAGCAACCAGCCAGCCGAACACGTCAATCTACTGTGCCCAAAGGAAAGGTGCTATGAAGACAAATTTTATGGTGGATCTAATTAAACTAAGGCCCCCATTTTGGTGAAGCTCTAGCTCTACCATGCACTGTACTAAGGAGCTATTTTTTTATCTCTCCTCTTAAAATGAGCTAGAATACTGTAGGGCTATTATTTTTTGTTTCACCGATCTTGGTTCTTTTATGCACCCTAGGAAGGAGCTAGAGACGTTTGGGGCATCTTCCTAATTACTATAGGCTTAGTTAAAGTTAGAGAAACGTCTTCCTAATTACTATAAACTTGACTAAGGTTAGAGAAAGATTGATCGACTGATATCCCCAGGACCAAAGCATCTCTGCCTTTTAGAATGGAGATATGTACGACAGGTAATCGTCTAGTGAAAAATCAATGGACGGCCTCAAAGTATATTGACATATTTAAGAGCATGATGCAATGATAAGTGCTGGTTGAGGCCACAGAGGTTGCCAATGCAAACACTGTAGGCCATCCCAAAGAATGGCCTATATATGGTGTCGGCGCTAGCTAGCTTTTACAGTAATTTGCTCGTGTGCTCATAACTTGACACTAGGACTAGCCTGTTACTTGTTACTCCAGTATAGTCCTAGTATTATATATAAAAACAAACAGTGACAATAAAACCAAACCTGTCACTGGCCTGCTACAGTAAATGCCAGGATCGGCCTTCAGTCGAGCTATCCGATATGATCACTAGCTATGAACTATTTATATTTCACTCGAATTAATGATTCGTTTTGTGTGGCAGCTCGGTCACTAATCTTGCTCGGTCTGTGTAGCTAAATAGTTTGGCAAGAAATTTAAAAGACCAAGAAGAAGAAAGGGGCCTTGATGGTGTACTGGCTGGGACATGCATGCATGTAATCCTACCTACTTGAAGATTACCGTGATAAATAATGCCGTCATGCATGGTGATGGTGCTGTTCATCTTAATTGCTGGCAAGCATGTCAAGTGCTCGACCAATGGCATTCCTCCTTTAAGTCATGTTAGCTTGTTTATAAGCCAACAGTATTTTTCTCCCGCAACGAATCGACCAATAATATCTTTAGTCATATCTTTTGAGCCCAGCAAACAGGAGACCCATGCTAAGCTGACACGTACCAGAGGTATGAGGTCAGGTCAGGTCAGTCAGTGTGTACTGTAGCTACTACTACTAGGTAGGTAGGTACCTGAAGCAGGTGTTTGGCGAGGTCAATGGCGATGATGCCTGCGCTGCACCCCATGCCGCTGAGGTTGTGGGTCACGACGTTGTGCCGGAGGCCGTAGCGGTTGACGAGCAGCGACGTGAAGGACGGCGTGGGGCTGAAGAGGCTGGAGTTGACGATGACGACGCCGACGTCCGCCGCGCGCACGCCGGTGGTGCGCAGGAGGTCGTCGACGACGCCGAAGACGACGGCCTCGGACTCCTCCCTGGCGGCGCGGAGGCTCATGTCGACGGGGACGGCGAGGATGGAGGCCGGGAAGTGGGTGGCGTCCCCGACGCCCGCGCGCTCCAGCATCCGCGTCTGGAACGCCACGCTCTCGTCCGTGAACCGCCCCGCCAGCGCGAAGTGGCGGACGGACTCGGCGCGGGTGGCCCGGTGCGCGGGGCCCGGCCTGTACGCCGCCAGGTCCACCAGGTACACGGGCCGCGGGCGCGACGCCACGTACACGCACGCGCACGACGCCACCCCCGCCAGCGCCGCGGCCACGAGGCCCGCGTCGGCGCGAGCGCGCGCCGCCGCCTCGCGCAGGAGGGTCCCGGCGGCCGCGAGTGGCGGCAGCGGCACGGACGACGGCGGCACGAGCTGGGCCGCGGCCACCACGAGCGTGACGGCGAGGAGGTGCGGCAGGCGGCTGACGAGGCGGTGGTACAGCAGCCTCGCGTGGTTCAGCGCCGCCTGCCGCACCGTCCGGAACAGCTCCCGGTCCATGGCGATGGAGGACCGATGCTGCTGGTTCGCCATGGGGATTAATGCTAGCGTAGCTAGCTAGGAGTAGCTCTAAGCTCAGATGTGCACGTGTTGCTGCTTGGGGGGCTCTTGTTGATCGATCGAGACCACCACGTACGTGCTCGTGCTGTTACTGTTAGAGAACGAAGCTGCTAGCCAGTGTGAGCACTGAGCAAGTTAAGGCGTGGGGAGTCCCGGCGCAGCACGGCGGATTTATAGGCGCGGGATGGAGAAGACGTGTGCGAGTAATGGCGCGAAGAAGAAGCTGCTGCTAGTGCTACAGCTAGCTGTTGCGGAGGTAGCGGTTAATGGGCGCCCCATGGCATGTCGTTCCATGCTGACGACCTGACCTGGGGTCGGGCGGGAGGGTTCACCGAATTGGCAGGCCCATCGCCAGGGAATTTTTTTAGTTTTTACATATTTTTTAAACTAATTATAAAACTGACACTGTTTAATTTTTTTTTCACATCTAACACTTTTGATCGCGCCCATTCGTACGATGCGGTGAATTAAAGCTATCGTGCCATGCATGGGGGTGCAGCGAGGCTGCCAACGTGGCAGCGACTAGGGTCGCTGACCGGTGACGTGGCCAGCTCTGCGCGTCGCCGATCAGGGCGCGCCGGGCCTGCCGCGCCACGCATCACGGCGCATCAGGCCCTTGTACAGGCCGAGCCTCTCTCTCTCACGTGACCCATTAGAAGCACAGCCACCGCCGCGCCACGCCACCGCCCTGTCCGCCTCCCACGCACGCCGGCAGCCTGCCGCGCCCGCCGGCCGCCCACCGCGCCTCTCGCCCACGCACGTCGGAGCGCCACGCCCGCCGGCCGACCGCCGCGCCCTCCGGCCACGCACGACGGCCGCCCGCCACGCCACGGACGCCCGCCGCGCCCGCCACCACCCTCACTGCCGCGCCCGCCATTGCCGCCGCCGCCCTCACTATCGCGTCGCCGCTGTACACCGCTTCCAACTATCGCATGCCCCTCTCTCTATCCCGTGTCCACCCGCCACCGCCGCCGAGGCCGGCGCCCGTGCCTCCCCCGCGACCACCCGCCTCACGACACGGTCTAGCGTGTCGCCGCCGCGAGGACGAGCGCACGCTGCTGCCACGAGGACGACAGCACGCTGCTGTCGCGAGGTACTCCCCTAGTGTATTTATTGATTGAATCAACATTGTTAGTATAGCAAGTTAGTACAATAAGTAAAGTTAGTATAGTTAGTAAAGTATAGTTAGTAAAGTTAGTTAGTTTAGTTAGTATAGGCAGTATAGTAAGTTAGTATAGTTAGTAAAGTTAGTTAGTACAGTTAGTGAGTCTAGTTAGTTATTGTATTTAGGATAATTAGTTATTGTAGTTAGTCTTGTATAGATGTTAATATTAGATTAGTTAGTATAGTTATAGTTAGAATATGTATTAATATTTTTATGGACAGTACATACGACGATTTTGATGACTTGATGAAGTTTCTTAAAATGCTTTTGTAGATGGATTGTTGTGTTAGAGTTTTTTACGGAGGAAGTGTTAGGAGAGAAGATGGTATGTTTGAGGATATAGAAGAAGAATTGGAATGGTTCGATGAACCTCCTAGCTTCAACGACCTTTGTGTCCGTTTGAATACAAAGTTTTACGGTGATTTCACACTGAAAGGGAGGTTTGATACTGGGAAGACTAGGGCACACTATGTCCTGATGCCCTTGCGCGACCCTGCTCACTGGTCCCGCTACACTAGGGTGGTCTAAGGTTCCAATGTGCCCATGGCGGAGGTGGTGGTGGAGAATGGGTATAGGATGCAGGGTGTCCTGGACGGGCCGTCCATTGATGGTGTTGGAGGCAATGAGCAAGAATTGGGGGGTTGAAGGGGAAGCAACTCAGGGTAACATGGATTTAGACGGTCAGTTGACGCAAGAGCAGTTTCATTCAAGTCAAGTAGGTTGTATAAGCAATGACTTCGATGTGAACGAGTTCAAACTGGAAGAGGAGGAGCAGGAGGAGGAGGACATGATCGGTGATGTAGTTAGCAGTGATTCGGACGATTCAGATCATGACTAGGGACATAGACATGCTATGCCCACACCGGTTGATGCCATGCCAATACCTATTCATGGTATGCCATTACCAGTACCAACTAAGGTTTTGTATGCTATCCAGGCTCATATTAGACTAGTCACATATTTGTCAGCAGATGATACCCCCTATGATTCATGGGGCAGAATTAGCGAAGCGCAGCAGTATGTTCCACCACCACCTTACACAACGACTGAGCTTGAGCAACTAAGGTCGATGAACATACCTTTCAGGGACGTCAGCATGACGGATATGGCAGTTTGTGACACCGGTCTCCAGATGTGTAGAAAATCATTGTATGACCATGAGAAAGAAATCCTTAGAAAGGGGATGATATTCAATACAATGTCAGAGATGAAGCTCTTCCTTTAGGACTATGCTGTGTATCACCATAGGCCGTACATCGTCACTCATTCAGACCCAGAGTTGAGGTACCATGTGATATGCAAAAACGGTTGTATGTGGAGGTTAAATGCACGAAAGAGACTGAGAGATGGCAAGTGGAGGATAAGTAAAGTTGTAGAACCCCACACTTGCCTAACAAATAGGAGGAAGGAAAATCATCAGCACCTCACTGCACGTTACCTTGCCCGACGTATATTGGGGCTCGTCGATGATAATAACGGCATTTTGGTGTCTTCTTTACAACAGTCCATATCTGGATTCGTTAAGTATGATGTGAAGTATGGAAAGGCTTGGCATGCTAAGCAAATTGTCCTGGCGATTTGTTGGGGTAGTTGGAAGGAAACGTACAATAGGGTGCCCTGTATCTTATGTGCAATGCATTACTACAACCCTGGCTTGAAATGGTTTGTGGACACCGAAGGGATGTATTTTTGGGACCCATTGAGGCATGTCCTCTATCGTGTGTTCTGGTCGTTCGCGCAAACGAAACATGCATTCCAGTTTTGTCGGTCAGTCGTACTTGTTGATGGCACTTTCCTAACAGGAAAGTATAGGGGCACCTTGATGATGGTTGATGTTGTTGATCCTGAGGACCAGATAGTACCCATGGCTTTTGCTTTGGCAGAGGGAGAGAACAATGAATCATGGTCATGGTTCATGTGGCTTCTACGTGTCAAGTACTTGGTCCATCTCGCACTATATGTTTGATCTTGGACTGTCACCCAGGGCTTCTTAATGCTACAGCTAAGCATATAGATGGGTTCCCGCCTCTAGTGCATAGATGGTGCATGAGACACTTTGCCGCTAATTTCTGGTGATGTCAGAGGAAGAATGAGGTATGTGACAAGGTAAAGGCTCTATGTTGTGTATGTATAGAGCACCAGTTCAAGGAGACAAAGAGAGAACTAGACAAGATGTTAAATGAAGCGAGAAATGCCTGGTTAGAGGTGCAGATGGAACAGAAGGCTCAGTGGACGTTAGCATATGACGAGAGGGGTTTCAATGACCACTAACTCCTCGGAGTCTTTCAATCGTGTATTCACCAAAGTTCGATTGTTGCCTGTATCTGGAATTGTTGAGTTGTCCTTTCATAAGTGTAACAACCCGGGTTTTTGGAGAAGCCAAAAATATGAACTTTTTAAAATTTTTTCTGCAATTGAGTGAAGCATGTAGATGCTAGGCAAACTAAGAACAATATATAAATAAATTGTTGCATGCATATAGAATTACTTGTAGGAGTTTGCCAGAGTTCTTTTGTTGGTTTAGTGTTTTGTGTTGGAGAGCACAAGTCCATAGCAAATCCTTTTGATCCCTATTAGAATATCTTATGAAATCCCTTTTCATCTCTCATGAACCCTTGACATGGACCCCACTACCCCTAGTTGACCTCTAGTGGACCCCACTAGGAGCTGTAATGTTGGCAACACGTGTATACCAACCTAGAGCCCTCGGAAGTAAATATAATGAAGCAAGAATGGAAAAGGAATTAGAAAAGGGGGGAGGAAAACAGGAAAGCCATTTCGGCCCAAGGTGCCAAGCTAGCCCAGCTCTACAACCTGCCGGCCTGCTCGCGCGCGCAGCCCAGCCTGGCCCAGCTAGCAACGCGGCCCAGCTCGCGCCCGCGCTCGCCCGCAGCCCGCATGCGCGCGTACACAGCCCAGCAAGCCACGAGGCCTAGCCTGGCCTCCTGCCTTTGGCCCATGCGGACAGCAGCAGCATGCCCGGCCGGCCTCCCAGCCGAAAGCCCAGCAAGCCGTCGCCCTCGTCCTTCCTCCCGCCGCTGACGAATGGAGCCCAACCGTCATCACCCTCTCACGACGTCGCTGGCAGGTGGGCCAGCCAAACCCACCTGTCATCCCCTTCATCGCCCCCTTCCTCTGCTTTTCGGACAAAGCAGAGCACCGGCACCGAGCAGAGGCCGCCCGCGCGCATCCGAGGCCAGGGCTGCATCCCGACCATCCCTATTCACACCACCAACCCCGCATGCCCTGAGGCGAGCCACGTCCATGGTCCGGAGCTCGCCAGCGCCCCTGCACCCGTGTTCCAACCGCGCCCCGGACCAACGCGACCAAGGCCCGACGCTCCTCTTCACGAACCTTCCAAGCCGCTACCTGCTCTAGCCTCTGGATGACCGCCACGTGCGCCGACCGTCCCATCAAGCGGCGCGTACACCGGCGACCCCTCACGGAACCCTAGCCTGCGGGCTATAAGAACCCCCGGCCAAGGTCTCGCCCTCACCATCACCCTTCCCAGCCACCGCAAACGCTCCCTCCCATCTCTGCCTCACCTTCCTCACCTCGCCGCAGCAGATGCACAGCCATGGCTTGAAGCCGGGCCAGCCTACTCGGCGAGCCACCTCCCCACCGACGCCACGCCATCCTACCCCGACGCCCTGCCTTCGCCTCGCCACGGCACGGAGCCGCGGTCACGACCAGGCATCCAAGCCGTCTGAGCAACCTCAAGGGGCACCCTTGTTCTGGGAGCAGAGAGCCGACGCACAGGATCGACACCGCCATGATGCGCATGACGCCAACCCTCCACGCGGCCACGACCACTAGCCACCTGACCGTCTTCCCGGCGTTGTTCGAGCCAACCGGAGACTGCCGTCCACGACGAGCTTGGGACACCGCAGCGACTCCGCCCGACGCCCCGCACTGTGTTGAGCCATCCCTGTGGCACCTCGACATGGCAGCGGTATCCTTCTTCTACGA
Source organism: Miscanthus floridulus (assembly GCF_019320115.1). Lineage (NCBI taxonomy): Eukaryota > Viridiplantae > Streptophyta > Magnoliopsida > Poales > Poaceae > Miscanthus > Miscanthus floridulus. Next base: position 192,793,248 of record NC_089580.1, read on the forward strand.
GCCCTACTATAAGCTTCGAACTTGCCCAAGCCTTCGCCTTTTTGCCATCCCTGCCTCGCCGGAGCCGCCTGCGCCACCACGCCGGCAGCTACGACCACCTCGGCCCTGCGTTGTCCTCTACGTCGTCCGTGGCCGCATCTTCGCGGGCGCGTCCGCGACAACCACCGTAGGCCGAGCCAGAGGACCTCGTCGACGTCCACTCCATGCCTCTCCACGCCGATGCCGTCTGCGACGACATGCTCCGCTCTGAGCTGCACTGGCGCTGGCAGCCCATCTCCATGACCACGAGCCCCCTGGACACGCGCACACACGCACCTATGCACACGGCCAAGGCCTTGCCTTGTCGGGCCGAGGACACCCGGGGACACAGCCGCCACCATGTCCTGCCCACACACGGTCGCCGTGACCGGAGCCACCCACAGCACCATCCCGTTCAGGCTGATGACCCCTCCATGTGTCCGGCCTTCGTGCCGTGGATTTTCTACAGGGACCTCGTCAGCCACCCACCGGAGTACTCACTGCCCGTAGCCACCGCGCTAGTGCACCGACCGTCTGAAGCCAGACAGCGGCCTTTAGCCTACCGGAGCCCTGCCGTGGACGAACAGAGGAGGTGAAAGGAGGAGCAGAGCCGTCTAGACTTGTTCCACCGTGAGCTAGGAGGAGAAAAGGAGGGTGGACACAGTCCACCATGGACCCAATGTGCGGTCCATGGACCCACACCACCCAGACCACCGTGAGCCGCCCCCACACCTACAGCCTGGAACCAGGCCCGATAGGAGCACGAAACCACCACGTGGTTGGCCTCCCCGCGCGACACGTGGCGGGCTGAGCCCGGCCCAAATCCAGCCCGGTCTATATTGGCCTTGGCCTAGATCGGCTGCGCAGATGGAGCCTGCGACCATGCCCAATCCGCCCTTCAGGCCTTTCCTTTCAGGCCTGAGTCCCATCTGATGGTGAACAAGCTCACGCAGCCCCTTCAGCAGCCTTTGCCTCGGCCTTTAGGCCCTATTAGATCCACCGACCACATTGGCAACCTTTCCGACCACATCGGCAAAGCTCTCCGACCACCTTGGCCAGCCTTCCGACCACCTCCGCGATCTCACCGACCACCTCGGTGACATCTCCGACCACCGACGAAAGCCCCTTCCTGCTCATTCTTATACTTGTTCGTCCACTTAACAATACATGATCTTGATCTATCTACACCATGCCCTTGTGCAGGTCGGCCTATCCCCAACTATTGAATGTGCTACTCCTCAGTCGTGTCGAGTTGTTGCGTCTTTGGTCGTGTTTGGTTCTTATCGCTGATTGTTGGTGTTGTTGCCTGTGTGCCGAGCCTTCGAGCCGGCTGAGGGATCATACCTCGTTCGGACGTTATGATCACGGGATCCGCCTCGCCATGACCGTGATGCCGAGTGTAACTCGACCCGTCGCTTTTTAGTTGGCTTCATAGTACCACGAGTGTTAGCTCCTGCCTTCGGCCCTAGAACATGGTCGTGATGGATTCGATGTCGATACTAACATCGATGCGGATATCACCCGCACGCCTTGAGCCCTCCATGACCAAGTTCTGTGGGAGATAACCTGGGAGTAAACAATCGTAGAACGATGGATGCCAACTCGTTGGCATAGCTTGTGGCCGTGAGTTCACCTCGCCATGACCATGGAGCTACGCCTCTCCTTCGCTTTTAGTTGCTTCTTCGTGCTCAAGACCTTGTATGCTTGTACCCCGTTTGACCATCACGTTTCTCCGATTCTCGCGGTGACAACCGCACCGTTTCGAATCCGAGAGGTATCTTAGTGCCAGTGCACCCAGGTCGGGTACCCTACGAGTGGTCTACGCACTTGGTGTTTGTCGCTCGTTCCGATGCCCTGTCTTCTGTTGTGGCGTGTGTGCCGGAAGGAGTAGACCTCCGTTTTATACTATTATTGCCCTATTAGCCCGCTCTGTTCGATCCCGCCTTGTCCATGGCGATTGGATCAAAGACCGGACTATCTCTTTTAGCTAGCGAAGCTATAGTCTATGTCGTACCTCGGACCCATGCTTGTCGACCCGATCGACCATCTAGAACCATCTTTCCCGAAGATGTGTCTGAGAACATGACATGGATGTGCCTAGCTAACCCTCGCTTCTTTTGTTTTGCTGAGCAACTCTCTTCTCGGCTCCCGATGTTATTATTTCGTGAGGATCGAGAGAACCCATTGCTGTCCAATCTCTTTGCGCTACCGCTTTCTACCATAACGGGCGAGCCGAAGTACATTGGAGCCAAGTCACAATAGTGTTATCGCTCTTGTTTGCTACTCGTGTCCAATTGAGACTTGCGGGATAAGGCTATAAGAGCCGAACCCCGTCGTTCTTCTTTCTTGGGGCTCGACTTCCAATCCCCGTCAAGTCAATGACACCAGATCGAAAGAACGTGAGCCGTGATGTTTACTATGAATGAGCTCTGGCTTAAACCATTTATCGTAAAGCCGTACTGGCTTGGCCATGGCATAAGCTTGTGCATAAGCAAACCATCACTTGTGTTTATTAGCCCAAGGAAATCGGACAACCGCCGAGAGGGCTAAGCTGTGAATCTTTTAGTGGGCCGTTGGTATTATTGGGTCACCCTGTGTCTCGTCGTCTTTTCGAGTGTTGTGTGTTCTCTAGCTTTGCATGTCGCTTCGCGAAGTAGCTAGCGATCGGATCAAGAGAACGAGAACGACGACAAGGACTGTGGACTAGAGTCGACTCAAGAGGAGACGACCCCGCTGATTGAACACCAACAGATGGAGAATTGTACCACTACTACCTCTACATCGCAGGTGTCATGGCAGCACCCTCTTTTAGAGAATCCTATTAGACATTGCATAATATCTAGATCTGCTAGCGCTTTATATTAGATCATTTGCTAGTACTTTGATGCATGCTACTACCTGAGCCCTTATTACCCTGATGCAACCCACTTTACTATGTCACCCTGCTTTGCGCATTCGCTCACTTATATATGCTTATTACCTGCTTGCTTGCATATTACACCACTATACTTATTATTAACTCCACTCCGCATTATATCTGGGATGTGATGCTGGTGGTGAACCCTGGGGATGGTTTGGCTATGGGTGCCGGACTTGGTGGTGTGTGAGCATGCTGTGTGTGTCTTGGGTGCGTGGAGAGTGAGGGTTGTGTCGACCGAGCTAGAATAATGACGAGCCTAGGGCGAGTCTTGCCATGTGGTGCTACCTGGGCACTTGGATAGGGAATACCTGTGGCGGGTAAATAGTAATTGGAGGTGGCCTTGGGTGTGAACCTCGGAGAGGTGGAGCCCGGGGTAGAGGTGCTGTGGTGGCACGGTAATTGGAAACCCTGATGAAGACATTCTGGCTTGGTCAATCCCTAAGGACTTACTAGTACTCAGACTCACCGGGAATCCTTTACATCCCACTCGCCCTATATGGTGCGGGACGGTCGGACTACTTGGTAGAACAATGCCACTACTGCTAGGCGAACGTGTGCAAGGAGGTACGGGGTGCGCGGTTGCCCCCACACCCTTCCGAGACTTTAGGAGGCCTTGTGGACATGGCTCTTGACATCCGAAGGGCCCCGGCTCTGTCTACGACTCACAGTATCAGCCAACCCAGACTAGACTTGGGATGTACCAGGGCTGAGAAGTAGGGTGGCATCGTTCTAGGCTAGCAAGCGGCCAGAATCTGCCTAGACGGGGGACCGTCGAGGATGGCTATCTTGTGGGTATGTAAAACCTCTGCAGAGTGTATGGTTGATCGATCAATACATATGCCGACTTGTCGGCTATGGACCTTTCCTGGGTTTCGCTTAAACTAGATAGGAGATGAGTCCTTCTTTCTCCCTCCAGGGTTTGGGGTATTTTCCGGCCGTGAGCCAGGGGCTGCGGGCCGTTGAGACAAGTGCCGAGAGGGAGTCGGCCTGTCGACCAGAGTGTGTGAGATGAGATGTGGTGATGGTGGAGTGGTTATGGTTGGGATGGGTTGGTGGGTGGATATGGATGGATGTGGATGTGTGTGGCCGGGAATGTGTTAAAAACTGGATATTATTATTACAATACTACTGTTACCTACTTCTCATGCGCTAAGGATGCAAACCACAGCCAAATGTTAGGATCGCCAGATCCCCTGTTTTATCTTTTCCACTAAAGCTCATCGGTGCTGACCATGGCCTGCACACCTCTGGCGGTGTGTAGATTTTCCTGCTTCTCAGAGATGCTGACTTTAGAAGGATTAGGAGGTCTCGTGCCTACGCTCAAGTTTGGTTCGGAGATGGAATCTACGCTGCACTACGCCAACTCTAATGATGACCCGTGAAGGAGGAGCCTTCACTCGACAGTCTTCCGCTAGATTAACTCTGTAATAGGTGTGTTCTCCAGTGATGTAATATCTTGCATTCTTGTAATCTTACGATGTATGACTGTGATATCGACTGATATAAGATAATATGATGGAATAAACTATTGGTTTCATCATATTATAATTCATTCTGTGGATTTTCCCTTCGCGGAAAATTGAGGATGTTTCAATAAGTGCAACGAATATTTTGTCAATAGGTGGGCAGGGGCGTTTTGGAAAGGCTAGAGTAGAACATTTGAAGGAGGCCGAGGAATTGGCCAAGCAGCACACCGCCGAACCATATGGACCCCGCTGCCATATCTTTAGTTTACGGGGCAAGGGAGGCACAAGCTTGGGTGGCGAACGTTATGGTGGACGAAACTACCGAGTTGATCTTGAAAAAGTAGAGTGCAGTTGCAATGTCCCTCAGATCATGCATGCCCCTTGCTCTCATATGATCACGGCCTACAGGGTTCGTGGGTATAACTATGAGGATCTGCCATATATGCCACCCTTGTATCTCCGTTCGAACACCATTAGTATTTGGGAGAGGAGCTTCGAGCCATACCTTGACCCGACATAGTGGCCACCTTATCATGGTTATGACTACGTGCTGCATCCGGATCTAATGAAGGTAGGCAATGGTAGGAGGAAGAAGAAGCAACTTGTAACGTCCCGCCTCTCCGAGGCCGGGCCCGCTTACATCTGACAGCTTCTCTAGGATATAGACTGCCCTCACAGACCAACACATGTCTTTTCTGCGCACTTTATCCTCACTCGTGTGCACCCGGGAAGAACTTCCCGGTCGGTCACCCATCGCTCTAGGCCAAGCACGCTTAACCTCAGAGTTATTTGCAGATGGGCTTCCGGAAAAGAAGTTGCAACTTATTGGTATGAGTATCCTATTAATCCTGTTAAGCCCTGGGCCGGGGTGTTACATCCTCACCCCCTTAAGAGATCGACGTCCTCGTCGATCAATCCCAAGCCAGGAGCGTCATCTCTTGGCCACGTCCGTGTGTCCAGAGCCAGCGCATGTGCCATGCTGTGTGACCACGACGGATCCACACCAGCTATGCGCACCATGCCTGCGCAACTACGACACACGCGCCCGTGAAACCGCGAGAGTCGGCTCTGATACCATTCTGTAACGTCCCGCCTCTCCGAGGCCGGGCCCGCTTACATCTGACAGCTTCTCTAGGATATAGACTGCCCACACAGACCAACACATGTCTTTTCTGCGCACTTTGTCCTCACTCGTGTGCACCCGGGAAGAACTTCCCGGTCGGTCACCCATCGCTCTAGGCCAAGCACGCTTAACCTCAGAGTTATTTGTAGATGGGCTTCCGGAAAAGAAGTTGCAACTTATTGGTATGAGTATCCTATTAATCCTGTTAAGCCCTGGGCCGGGGTGTTACATCGAAAGCTGCTTCACACTCTTCTGTCCACACAAACTTATGATCCTTCTGAAGGAGGCTTGTCATCGGTTTGGCGATCTTGGAGAAATCTGGTATAAAGCGACGATAATAACCCGCTAGTCCTAAGAAACTTCTAATCTCAGGAACTGTGGTCGGTGCTTTCCAATTCATAACTTCTTGCACCTTACTTGGATCGACTGAAACTCCATTCTCTGACAGAATGTGACCAAGGAAAGGAACTTCCTTCAACCAGAATTCGCATTTGCTAAACTTAGCATACAATTGATGGTCTCTAAGTTAGATCGCATTTGCTCAACCAGAATCGTAGGACCATACAAGATCTTGGAGCAAAGAGGTCCGGTAGCCTACAAGTTAGAGTTACCTGAGACAATGAGTACAGTTTTCCCAGTTTTCCATGTCTCACACCTCAAGAAATGTTTGCGTGTTCCGGAAGAAAGAATAGAACCTCGAGGTATCCAACTCAAATCAGATTTGGTGTATCGCGAACAACCAGTCCGAGTGTTAGACACTAAGGAACGTGCTACTCGGAATAGTGTGGTGAAAACATACAAGATACAATGGGATCATCATGATGAGGGAGATGCAACTTGGGAAACAGGAGAGTATCTGCAAAAAGCTTATGAAGAATTTTATAACAAATGGTTCGTAACCCAAATCTCGGGACGAGATTTTTATAAGGGGGGAAGGCTGTAACACCCCTGGTGTTATTCTTGCCTAATTGCACTTGCATTTCATATTCATGAGCATATATCACTTGAAACATGGGAAACATGACTTTGAAACAAGAGTACCATTTCAAGTGTTTTTCATCGTTTCAGTACCTTTAGTGTTTGATTATTGTATGACCAAGGTGTGGTATAGCTAAATATATTGTTAAACATCTTAGCTATGCTTAGAAAGTCATTAGGAACAATGTTTATGTTGATCATTTTGCCTGATTAAGATTTCAAATCATGGTTTGACTTGTTTTGACCCTAGGACTTTTTGGTTTGACTGTTCAAAAAGTGCCACTTAGCATGTTTGCATGTCTGAGCAACCTAAAACAAAGTTGTAGCAAATTATATGAGGAACAAAAAGTATTTTGTGACCAATTCATGAAAATGTGCACAACATGCTCTAAATGGTCCCACAAGTCAGAGTTTGGGTTGATTTCAACACTTAAAAATTTCTAAGTATAAATTCCAAGTTTTCAGTTTCTTAAACACGACTTTGGCATGATTTTTCTCTCTATCCTTTGCGAATTAGACAGTGATCTTTAAATGAGTTTTGTAGCTGGCATGTAGGTGTACAACTTTCGTTTTGATTTCTTTCGCTAACACTCAACGGATTAGGAGATCGAGTCTCGTCTTTTGGCGCTGTCAGTCAGCCTTTCGTTCTCTGAATCGCTGCTATAGTGCCCGACCGGTTCAGAAGATCACCGCCGCGTGGATGCCGTGCATCGCCGGCCTTCTGCTCGAGCTGGCCACGTGCCACAGGCTTCCTGACGCTGCTGGCCGAGTCTTGAGAACCCCGCGCGCCTGCCTGACCAACTCGCCCGCCCATTTTCATTTCCTTCGCCGCAGCGCTCTCTCGCAGCAACAGCGCGCTGGCTCCTCCATCGACGCCGAGCAAGCGCCGTCGCCCAGCGCGCTCACCGCCGCGAAATCGCCACCTCCAGTTAGCGCTCAGCTCCGTCTTCACCTCCCCTAGCTACTCCATCTCACCGTCGAGCCGGATAACCCAAGGTAGTGGCCCAATTGAGTTTCCGCCGCCACCGCAACTCGCCGGAGTTGGAGCTCACCGTGGCTAGCATGGCACAGCTCCTCTCTTCCTTCCCTACCTCCCGTTTTGTCTTCTCCGTCGCGCACTGTTACTCGGGTGATGGTGTCACCGTCCTCGCCGGCCCCATCTGGCCAGAACGCGGCCGCGCACCGCCGTGCGCCATGGCCGAGCCACCAAGCTCTGTGGCTGGGGTGCTTAGGGGTCAGTAGGGAGCATGGTTAGAGTACCAATAGACGTGGTTCTTCACGTAGGGCACGTTGGTGCCGTCGGTTTCGCCGGGGAGATCACCATCGGCGAGCTCGATCATCGCCGCGCCGACGTGTGCCGTCTCCCCTGTTTTGTGTCATTGACACGGGGGTCCCGCGCATCAGTCGCTGAGCCGAAGGGGGAGCCAGGCTTGGGCTGCGCTGTGTCGTGGGCCGTCGGGTCCCTTCGGGCCGGCCCAGTAACGCTTAAGTGAATTGATTTTCATTATTCTTTATTATTTGAAATCTAAAATGGTTTGAAAAATATTTGGATGGTCAAACTTGCTCCAAATTTGTTGAAACAAAATTTGCTAGGTTCCTTATCACCAGATCTACTTGGGAAAATTATTGCATGTCATGTTTGGGATACTTTTCTGTAGGATTTTATTTAATCATGGATATTGCTGATAACTTGAAAAATATGTAGAAAAATCCATAGTCTGCAGAAAAATATGATTTCAAGTTTGTTAATCTTCTTAGGTCATGTACTTCCTAGGAAAAATATGTTTCATGCATGTGCTGTGGAAAACTTTGGAGGTGTAGTTCAAGTGCCTTTAATGGCTGAATTTTGTTATTTTTGCTAGAGAGCAAACTTTGTATAAAACATGCATGTGGTAATTTTTGTACAGTCATTATAGGCTATGAAGAACCTAGGAAAAATATTAATTCTGTTGTTTGACACTTTTCATAGTGCAAAGTAATTTCATGCTCATTTTTATGCTATAGCTTGTCATTTTTGTGTAGGATCGTTTACTTATCCAAATGCCATGAAATTTTTATGGTAGTCTGTTTAGGGTAGTAGTATGCTACTGTAATTTTCTCAGATTTTTAGGAGCATCAGAAATATAGGTTGCTATTCAAACCTATTATTAATTAGGGTTTAAGCAAGTGTTGCTTTAAGTGTGATTAAGAAATTAGTAAAGCTTTGGTGTATCTTTGAAGCATTTCATAAGATAGGTTAACTTAACATATTAGTAGTAGAAGAGAATGCAGTAGATGACATGTGCTTATAGTATAGTTTCTTGGATGATGTTAACTACCTTGCATTTCAACATATCCATTGCATTCATCTCCTTCGATGCACCGTTTGCATAATCACTTATGCGCATTGCATCATACAGGATCGCAAACCGAGAACCCCGTCGTCATAACCAAGGAGCCAGAGGAGCAGTTCGAGGTGCGGCAGCAGGAAGTGCCAGAAGCCGACGAGGAGGACGTTGAGGAACTTCCGGAGTGCCCCGATCACCGTCCGAGCTCCTTCGAGAGAGGCAAGCCCCGGAGCATTTTTCTCCCGGTTTGCAAGGATTCAATTAAATGCTTTACTTTAATTGATGCATTACGTTCAGGAGTTGTTTGCAACCGTTGCTGCATTATACCTTGCTTACCTTTGTTATACTATATCCTTGTTACCCTGGTATCCGTAGTCGAGTCAATGCTTAGCTGGCTTAGACCGGTAGAAGTCAGGTGATTTCCTGTCACCTGCGAGCTATAGGTGGTTACCTGGATCTGCTTGGATGACTATGAAGTCATGGTATAACTAAGTGTTAAATGAAGTTGAGACCGGACGGAGACTTGCAGAGTTTTGGACTGTAGTGTTTCCGTCTGTGTCGATTAAGGATAGACCGTTGTTGGGCCTCGAGTCATGTTGAACGCATGCCTTACATTTAGCTGGCCGGATAAAGTACCTTCCGACCGCGAAGCTGGGAGATTTTTCGGGCCGAGCAGATTGCCCGCAACGCACTGTGCAGGAGCAGGTGTGGTAGGACACGGGGGCGGGATGATAAGGCCAAAGTGCAGTCGGTCGGCCCCCGGGTACATGTGGTTCCTGGCAAACTCGAGATTCCTGGAAAGTTGACTCGGTGATCAATATCTCACTTTAGCGGGTGAGTGAGGTTTGTGTAAGGAATAAATCACCAGCTGGTTAGGAATCGATTCGAATCGCCATCGCTCCTGGATAGTGAGCACTTGACTTGAGTTACTTCATCATAGTAAATGTTATGGAACACTGGGACAGTTATAATGAATATAACAGTATGGAAGTTGCTTAATGATCATTGGTTATCATTATCTGCTTAATCACATGTTTACTCTAGTATAGGTGCAAATCTAGTCGACAGGATAATAACAATTAACTTGACAATAATACTTTTGAAAAGGTTCTTGAAATGCTAAAATGCTTCTTTTTGCAAATGAGTCAGCTACCCTACTATAAAGCCCTTCATAATCCTTGGTGTCATTTATTTTCGGTTATGTCGGGTAAGTCTGGCTGAGTACCTTCTCGTACTCAGGGTTTTATTCCCACTTGTTGCAGATGGGCAGATGTATTACGGCTACTGTATCAACTGCCTGTATCCTGCGATGGGTGATGCTTAGGACCATGGGCATGGTCATTCCTTACGTCTCATCTGATGCTTTTGTTGGAGATGATCATTCGCTGGCACTATATTTCAACTCCGCGTGAGTGTGTGTGTGGTTTGAACAAATGACTTCCGCTACTTTTATTTGAACTGGTTTTGTAATAACTATGTTGAAACTCTGATGTATCCGTGATGCAAACTTTTATGTAATATGTGATGGTGACCGCTAAACTTATTACGATCATGGCTGGGACACGAGTTGGTTTGAATTCCTTCGTGATTTCATGGACTACCGGGTTATACGGGCTTAAGTTTGCTCAATCGTCTGCTCTGGTGGATGATTTTCTTACTTAATTTCGTATAATTGGTCGGTTCTGTTACACAACTCAAGGGTGACATGGACGCTATGAGAGGGTACGACGAAGACATGTTGAAAGGGTCGAGATGGTGGACTAGAGGGGGTGAATAGTCTTTTCTAAAATCAAACGCGTCGGCTAACCAAAACAAGTGCGGAATTAAGACGATCGGTCTAGCCAAGACTACACCCCACTATCTATGTTTTCTAGCACCTTCCAAAGACACTAATTAAGAAACAAAGGTGTCGGGCTAGCTAGAGCTCACCTAACCAATTCTAGAAGCAAGGTTACACAAACCTATGTCGCTAGTACTTCAAGCAACAAGGGAGCTCCTACACATGCTAGTAAGCAAAAGCACACAGTCAACTAAGCTCACTAGCAATGCTCAATAACAAGGCAACCAATGCCAAATTAGAGAGCATAATTACTTAGCTACACAAACTAAGCAATGTGACTAGCAAGGTTACACAAACCAAATTAGCCGTGCAAGGGAGCTACTTCTATGCTACACAAGCAAGAAGGAAACTAGCAAGCTACACAAGCTAACCAATTACAAAAGCAACAACACAAGCTCAATGTATATGAAAGTAATCGCAAGATTGTGTAACGGGGATGCAAACCAACGAGAAGAACAAGGTTGACACGATGATTTTTCTCCTGAGGTTCACGTGTTTGTCAACACGCTAGTCCCCGTTGTGTCGATCGCTCACTTGGTGGTTCGGCGGCTAATTGGCATCACGCGCCAAGCCCGTACGTTGGGCACCACAAGAACCTACCCCTTGAGTGAGGGTAGCTCAATGACACGCTTTACTAAAGTTGCTCTCCGCGACTCCCGCGGGGCGAGCACAAGTGCCCCTCACAAGCACTTCTCCGGAGCGTCGCACAAGCTTCTTGCGGGCTTCCACAGAGACCACCACCAACCCATCTAGGAGGTGGCAACCTCCAAGAGTAACAAGCACCACCGGCTTGCAACTCGATCACCTAGTGCCACTCGATGCAACCTCACGATGCAATCACACTAGAATCGCTCATTCACACAATCGAATGATCACTATCAAGTATGTGTGAGATGGAGGGCTCCTAAGCACTCTCAAGCATGGACACAAAGTCCCCCAAGGTGCTCAGAACCAGCCATGGCCGAAGGCCACTTCTATTTATAGCCCCAAGGGCTAAACTAGCCGTTACCCCTTTTACTGGGCAACTGTCGGGTCGACCGGACGCTTCGGTCATGTTGATCGGACACTGGTCCTCAGCATCCGGTCGCTCGATGACAGCCACGTGTCACCTATGTTCAATGGCACTCTAATGGTCATCTTCTGACCGGACGCAGCAGCTTCAACTGACCGGATGCTGAACCTCAGCGTCCGGTCGTTTACAGTAAGGTACCGACCTTGACCAGATGCGTCCGGTCGCACATGATCGGACGCAGCCCAATGTCCGGTCACACTCCAGCTCCAGTGTCACCATGCGTTAGCCTGACCGGACGCACCCTGCCAGCGTCCAGTCACTTCCAGTGCCAGCGTCAGATGCACTCTGTGAGACCCTATCTTTTCTGTGTAGGGCGCCGGTGGAGTTTCTTCACCAAGTTGATCCACATCAACTCCAACTCCATCTCCTTTGTAAATGTGCCAACACCACTAAGTGTACACCACCATGTGTATGTGTGTTAGCTTTTCATAAACATTTCCCAAAGGATGTTAGCCACTCAACTTGCCACGCCACTCGATCCTAGCGACGATGCAAAGTTAGATCACTCGAGTGGCACTAGATGACCGATATGCAAACAAGTTTGCTCCTCTTGATAGTACGGCCATCTATCCTAAACCCGGTCATAAACTTCTCTACACACCTATGACCGGTGAAATGAAATGCCCTAGGTTATACCTTTGCCTTGCGCATTCCATTCCATCTCCTCCAACGTCAATGCAACACATGCACCAACACGATCAACAATTATATGATCCACTTCATATCATCACGTGATCATATTGGTTCATCGATCTTGACTTCACTTGCTTTTTACCGTTGTCTTCGTCCATCGGCGCCAAGTCTTGCTTAAGCTTCACCGCCACGCGGTCCATCGCTACAAAGCCTTCAACTTGCCCTTCACGCTTGCAACCGGTCCATCAAGCCAAGTCTTGTCTTGATCTTCTCCACCTTGATCACATGACTCAATGTCATGTCTCATGTGCAATGAGCTCCTTCATCATCACATGTGTGAGCTTTGCAACATCTCCAAGCCATTTTCACCTTCATGGCATATGTTGCTCACACACATATATCTGTGGACTAATCACCTATGTATCTCACATAAATACAATTAGTCCACCTAGGTTGTCACTCAATTACCAAAACCACACAAGGACCTTTCACATGTATGGAGGGAGAGACTTTAACGAGACCCGTGATAGGAATCTTTGCTCCATTTACAAAGAACCTGATCACAAGGCTAGCAGGCATAGAAGGCAAGGGTAGCAGGTGCATATAGCATACATTTTATTATATTAATGTTAATTGTTTGCTATGCTATTTAAAACTACTATGTTAGTACATTGGAACTTTGGAGCTATGTTTATTATGTTATATGCTTATTCTCTAATTTTGCATAATAGTTTATTCCTTTTACATTTACTTTGTTTTTATGCACTAATGTTCCATCAACTTATAGTACTCTTAATGTTTGTTCTAACATATAAATTTTAAATTTGAACCAGGATGGGGGATCACCATCCGTAGTACTAGTATCCCATTCTTGAGGTGCACTATGACAAGGACCACCGAGCCAAGCGCCCGTCGGAGCTTTAGGAGGACTTGGTACCTCTTAGACTACGCATGCACTAGCCGCACCACTGGGACGGGCGATATCGGCCGTACATACAGCATGCTGGCTTCCTTGAGATCGTCCGCGTCTTCAACACTGGGCTACCGATCCTCGACCCTGCACTTTCTCACTGCTGCTATCGATAGGTATGATTTGATACATGTTTATGATAGTACAAAGCATTGATTTGTCTCATTGTTTGAATTAAAAACACATAGGTGGAGCCCGGAGACCCACATCTTCCACCTTCCTTGCGGTGAGATGACTATCATGATGCAGGCTGTGAAGATGATTCTGTGTCTATGGTTGGGGGGTCTTCTAGTGACTGGGATCCTCGATAACGATCACTAGATAGATTTGGTGGAGCAGTTCTGGGGCAAAAGACCACCCGAGGACAAGGATGCTAAGAGAGGAAAGTAAGAATTTCTACATTCCAAACATTTACCATTTTGACACCAGCACATGCAAGTCTTTGGTTGGTCTCTTATATCACAAATATATGTTATGGTCTAAGTATATCGTTGATCTACATATTCTGCAAATTATTTTGCTATTTAAATGGAGGGTCTAATACATAACTTTTATGATGCGTATTGTCTTTGCCTAATTTAATGTTTATTTTTATTCCCTCAGCTCTCATGTAATTGTCCTTCAAAAATTTTAGGAAAACATCCGGTGTCAGTTCGGTCTGGATAACAGAAAACTTTGGGGCGCCGCTGCACCCAGATGCTCCAGTGCAGGAGATCGAGAGGTATGCTAGGGTGTGGCTGTGGCACTTTTTAGGCGCCTTCCTATTCCCCGACGCGTCGAGTAACACCATCAGCTGGGCCTTCCTCAACATACTGAGCCAACCATGGGAGAATATAGGAGCATACAACTATAGATGGCTAACGGGCCAGCTCGACCCAGCACGGCACGGGCCCATGCTAGGCACGGCCCGATAGGGCACGGCACGGAAGGGCCCATCGGGCCACTGGGCCATGCCGCACCAGTCCATCATGCCTGGCCGACGGCCCAGGTATGGCCTGTCGGGCCAGTTTTCGTGCCAGGCCGGCCTAATGAGCCCGCCCTTTTTAGCAGGTCAGGCCGACCCGAGGCCCACAAATGCGACAGAGAGGAGGGGGAGGCAAGGAGCGGAGGTGGCGACGAGCCACCGGCGAGCTTCCCCCAGGTCGCTTGATGCTGGATCCGACGAAGTAGCTGGCGGAGAAGGCGAGTCCGGCGAAGTAGCGGCCTGATCGAGGGCGTAGAAGGCCGGATCGAGGTCGCTCCACTCGAAGCCGTTGTAGGGGGACGCAGAGGAGGTGGCCAGATGCACGGGGGGTCATGGAGGAGGCGGCCGTTGCCATGCTCGATGCCGACGCTGTGGTCGAGGGACGAGGAGGAGTGGGGTTCACGCTGTGGAGGGGATGGAGGCCGCTCCGCTCGAAGCCATGCGAGGGGTCCGGAGGAGGTGGCCAGAGCCAGACACGCGGGGGGCCGTGGAGGCCGCCGCCGCCATCGCGTGGTGTTGGTGGAGCTCTAGAGGCAGCAACATGGGGGGATGGGGGAGGCGGAGTGGAGTGGAGGTGGAGGCGGCGGTGTGGCCGGGGATGGAGCACGCGGTGCCGGCTGCCACATGCCCACACCTGGCCGGCGAACGAAGAGAGAGAGCAAGGGAGAGGAGCTAGGCACATCGCAAATCGCAGAGGTGAGAGGAGAGGAGGAGTGAGCACTATGGTGTGGGGACTGGGGAGGCTGGGAGGGGGATGCATGGGGGGATGGGAAGGGTGTTAGGTTTAGGGGGATGCATGGGGGGATGGGAAGGGCGCACGGGCACATGGCCTCCTCCGCCCGCCGGCTACAGGAGCAGGGCAGCATCCCGACACTAACGCCCGGGGCTTAGCAGGCCGTCATCGGGTCGTGCGCTCTGTAGCAGGCCGTGTCGTGCTGGCCCATGTGCCTAGGGTAAGGCCCATGCATGACCTGCTGCTCTGGGCTAGGCCAGGCCAGGCCCGCTAGCCTTCGTGCCGGGCTGTGCTTGGGCCGGGCCAAAAAAACAGGCCTTAGGCCGGGCCGACGGGTTCAGGCTGCATGGCCAAATATACGTACAACTAGGGCAGCATAGTCCTAGCATGGATCTATCATTAGCTCTACATTGTCTGCCTACGAAGTACAGGAGGTGCCAACCTAGGAGGTTGTTCCCACCTACTACAGGTTTGGTGTTGGAAGTGATGGCCAGTCGGAGGCCCGTTGTTCACAGTTTACCTGTAAGTGCATCGATTTTTTTATTTTTCTCAAACTTGATGCCGCACTTGTGACTGACTATCCTATTCAATGTAGGCATGGAATCACATGGACGTAGGACCGACTGCTCTATACGTCTAGCAAGAAGCGGAGGTAGTTAGAGAGAACCCAAAGCGACGGTACAAGAAGTACTCGGACACGCTAGACGTCCTGACACAGCACCAGGTAACGACCTCTTTGATACTGCTAGTTGGTGTTGTTGCTTTTTTATTATTCCAAAAACCTAATTGTAGTTACCTAACTTTGAGGTGAATTGGTGTCCCTGGTCTAGATTCGAGCTAGAGGGGTACCTGAGTCCTTGCACTGAGGAAGAGTTGGACGAGTGGCTTTTTAATGGGCCACTAATTTTCTTTCTCGTGGTCAAGATGCACTACCCTATAAGGGTGTATAGGCAGTTCGAAAGATTGCAGTCATGCCCACCTCTGTTGTACACAACCAACAGAAAGTTGCATGTGTGCGACAACTAAAACATAATAATTTAGCAGTCATGTGCATACATACAACCACTAACTTACGTTAAACTTGTAGGTACAATTGAAGGAACATGTACAAGGAGAAGAATTGGGCCGTGACGCACGCCCTGTTCATCCACGAATGGGACAGTAGGCAAAGGGTCCTGATCGCTGAGATACCACCGCACGACCAACGCAACTTCGACCACTACCTCCAATGGTTGCATAGGAGTACCCACACACATATGCAGCCCCCTACACTAACAAGCCAATTAATGTGGACGAAGACGAGGATGACATCGCTGATGCGTATGATAAGGCGACAAGGATGGAGACACAACTTCGGAGAGCCCCGCTATAGAGATACGTGGTAAGAAATTTGAATTTCAATACAACTGCATGTCGGCGTTCCTATGAATTGTAGTGATACGAACTTAGCTCGCTTGTGTATGTAGGCATCACAGTTGAAAAGTCTGTCCAACGAAGCAGTCGTGCGACTTCATGAGACCAGAGGGGAGCCGCATGGCATTCTACACGTCTTCATCGATGTACATTCTATTCTCGAAGCCATGGCATTGGTTAAATGGTTCCCATGAACTCATTCATCTGTGTTTTCTTTTTTTGCAGAAAGTGAGGAGGAGCTGCAAGAAGCTGGCACAGAAGCTCAGCTACATGGATACTCTATGGGAGATGCCCTATGACCCGGACCTGTCTAGTTCCTTACGCTCGAGCACTATGCCGACACGAGCAGGTTCCTCTGACACGACGGCTGTTGGGACCTCTTATGTTCATACTCCCGGCAATCACGACAAGGGTCCTATGGAGCACGACGTTGAGGAGGACAAGGATGAGGAGGACTACGATGAGATTGGGATGTATTAGCTTGGTGATGCACCATTTCCTACACCGTTCTACGCATAGGTACTTGAAACAACCCTTCGCCATATACATCACAATTACTTAAACATTATAAGTAACGATGCCTATATTGTAATTGTAGGGTCCTAGTTACACTCAGTAGTACCGCTAGGTGTACTGCTAGCGAGACCGTACTGACATTGGGTTCACCCCTAACGTGCTGCCTTCACGTCCGAAGAGGCAGCGACGTCCATGGTCACCATATACTCCCGGGTCGTAGGAGTTCTTTAGGATGCACTTGTACTCGAACACCCATATACTGATGGAACATGTAGTATGTCGAGTTGTGTCGAACTTATGTATTGATGAACTTGTGTCGTAGTTATGACTTGCTGAACTTATGTCGAACAGTGGTATTGTCGAACTTGCGATGAACTTAGGACGCGTACAAGTTAGTATTGTTGAACTTGTCTATTGATCGTCTGGTGCACTTATCCTTCCAGTTGACCTATTTGTTAAACCGACACGACGACATAACATAAGTGCCTTGTTCCTTTTGCTGCCGCTTTGACCGCTGCGCCATGTCGGGCGCTGGCCAGACTCCCTTCTGAGCGCATCAGCAGCAGCATTGTAATACTATTTTTTGTGGCGAAAGTTTTATGAGATAACACAATGTTCATTACAAAAATTAAACAGTGTTTGTTACATGGGTGCAATACATAAATAGTTTAAATGAAACACAATGCAGCACCGAGAAAGTTCTACTATGATATAAATACCAAATCTAAAACATTGAACTAGCACACCTGTACCAATCCTCAGTCTGAAAACATACTGAGTAAGCAACTCGTCATCTGAGTACCAGTCCTCTAACACAACCTCGTTGTTGTGGCTAGGCTCACTGGCATTGACCTGATCTGCCTATCGCCTGTAGTAAGCTGCCTCCGCTTCACCTATGGCCTCTACGGCCTGAGTCAAGAACGCATCCTCCTTTGTCTGGCTCATGTGGCTAGGCTCACCTACATTGCCATGATCTGTCTGTCGCTTGTAGTAAGCGGCCTTCGCTTCATCTATGGCCTTTGTGGCCTGAGTGAAGAACACGTCATCACCTCCTCCGCCTACAAGCTCGCCTCTGCTAGATCGATGAGCTCGCTCAGTCTGCTAGTGTCGTCCTCAGCCTCCTCCACCTGCAAGCCCGCCTCTGCTAGAGCGATGAGCTCACTCAGTCTGTCAGTGTTGTCCTTAGCCTCCTCCGCCTACAAGCCCACCTCAGTAAGAGTGATGAGATCGCTCAACCTGGCAGTGTCGTCCTCATCCTCGTCCACCTCATCAGACAATATAATCGGAGATTGAACGGTGCGACCAGCTCATGTTCTGTGCTCATGTAACTTCTTTTCCTCAAATCTTGCACAGGCCACCTCTATGGTATGGTCCTCGCTACATCCAATCCCTTCATATATGAAGTGCAACCAGTTAGCAACGCGATTATATTACATTTAAAAGCAGGCAATGAAAATAACAAGGCTTACAATTACTCACTAGCACAACCTCTGTGGTATGGTTCTTCCTTGCCCTCTCCTCCTCTAATGCTCTCCGTCTCTTCAATCCCCATTTGTCAAACCCAAAATCGATCGAGTTATGAATACCGCGCTGTCTAGCAAACTCACGCATCTTGTTTTTGTGATGTTTAACGAATAGGTTGACGTAGTCAGGTCCATATCCCCTCTTCCGTGCAATTACTTGCCTCCCCTTTAGTTCATTCAAGAACTTAGCTTGACCATCATAACATTTCCACCTGCTTTTCCTAGTGCTCTGTTCAAACAAAAAATTATATCATATATGTCTTAGCAAAAGAAACAAAATACGATTTCATGTTTACCACAAAAATAACCAACCTCATCATAGTCAACCATATGGCCGCAATAATAGCATATTCCAAGCTCCGAAGGGACTAGATCGTAGTTGGATTTAACACCACATTCGCACTTGACTGGAGGTGTTTTTTAATATAACATTTCTTTCTTCTTTTCTTTTGCCTTTGGTGGCTCCGGCCATTGATTCTTAGGACTGTAGAGCCACTCATTGAAATGACACTTCGCAAATCCATAACACTACAAGAGAATACATTAGTACACGCACACATATAGAGCTAAACATTTAAACAGATACACTTTCCACTTACTCTGTGTTTGTTCGGACACAAACTCCAACATATTCTCAGGGTTTATCACAACTCGATCTTCGCATTCGCATAGAGGAGGTTTCTTGAGTCATCTAACTGTGGCTAGGTGCTTCTCCTTAGTCGTCATTGGCGAGGGGTTAGGGGGGTGGAACCCACCACTGGAAGTGCTCATGTGGATGTCTCCCTCTACACTAATCGTTGAAAAGGAGGTACCTAGGGTCAAACTTATCTGCACCATCGATCCACTAAAAGAAAAAGCACCTCTCCTGGTCCTACACAATAAGATTCCAACAAAATATTAGTAGCCTACTTACACAAATAAAGAAAAAAAGGTAGTGGAAATAATTACTTACATTAAAACGACTACATGTGTAGAAGCAACATGCCGCTGTGTCTGGATGTCTCGATTGAAACACGTCGGCCGAAAAACCACAGTCATAGTTAGGGACAGGAAGGTCAGGAGGGACGGGGGCATCTTTGCTAGATACGTCGGGTTATAATTCTCGAGGACGACCCCGTTTTCGCCAAAACTCATCCCGATACATTTCTTGCATCTAACGAAACGGTTGTAATTTAACAAACAAAAATTAAAACATCACAAATTAATGTCAATGAGAACCATTTGCATTACAACAAATAAAATATAACCTACACTTTGGAGCAAACTCTATCTTAGATGCAAACATGAAAACTATATAAAAACTACACTTTGGTCAGTAAAAAATAAAATTTGGTACATCAACAGTGTGTCCATATATTTATTCACATATAAAAGTTGAGATGCAAACTCAAACAATCAAAATACATGGTAATCATAATTCTAACTAACTAATTGACCTTAACATTGGCAATCCTAATTCTAATCCTTCAATCAAACGTTCTAACGAACTCATATTTTTCTCCATAGCCTAACTACTCATTCAAATCATTCGATCTACCATGGAGGTCGAGGAGGAGCTTCATTACCTTGACAAGGCCGAGGAGGATCTTCGGGAAAGGTTGGGAGGGGAACGGCAAGGGAGAGAAATTCGGCGACCGACCGTGGGGGAGCCGGGAGGCAATGGCGCGGCGGTGCGGGCTAGGAGGAGTGACGGCGGGGGCAGGGCGGCACGGAGGCGACTGCTCTGCTGCGCGGAGTGAAATAGAGAGGGAGCAAAGGGACTGGGCCGCGGGCCTATATTTGGCTCTGCCGCGCCCTGAATGATGGCGCGTCACAGCCATGCCTTGATGCGTGGCGCGTCACAGCCGCACCCTGATCGGTGGCGCGGCAGAGCTGGCCACGTCACCGGTCAGCGGCCCTGGTCGCTGACACGTTGGCAGCCTCGCCGCGCCCTATGCATGGCGCGATAGCTTTATTTCGCCGCGCCGTGCGAATAGGCGCGACCAAAAGTGTTAGATTTGAAAAAAAATTAAATAGTGTTAGTTTTAAAAAAAAGTTTAAAAAATAAGTTAAAAAATTCTCGCCAGGCTAGGGGCCGACCGGGCAGACCTCTGTGGCGTAGCGTGCAGTGCAGGCGTGTAGCTAGAGACTAGAGTAGACTGCCAGGGCTAGTCTAGTCTTACGAACGGGTGAATAAATTATTGTACGCGCTCCTTGCAGTCAACGGTTGGTGCACTATTGCTGTGCATGTGAGGCTGCCTGACACTGCATGGTTTGGTTTCATCGATCAGATCAATCGTTTACCGACGACTTCATCAACTATCTTAAATTTAAATTTAATTAACTTTATAGAAAATTCATCAACTATCTTAAATTTAAATTTAATTAACTTTATAGAAAATAATATTAATATTCATCGCTCCAATCAAATAGATACATTATAAAAATATATTTGATAACAAACCTAATATGTATTCAGTGTGATAAATATTAGTATCTTTTTTATATAAATTTATATAATTAACCTTTAGATCGTTTAACTTGGCGTTGTTCTAAAACAAGTAAAGTCCACAGTGGCCTCTCAAACTTGTTTATCTGTGTCATCATAGTCTCTAAACTCGTAAGCTTGTTGTCATCCCGGTCCCTAAACTTGAAAATTGCATATTTAGATTCTTACACTCGTTTGGCCATATCATCTTGAGTCCTAGACTCGCTAACTGTCTATTTAGGCAGTCAATCTATGTTTGGATCTAAAGGGTGATTTACAAATTAAGATTATACAATTGAAAAAGTTTGAGGACCTAAGCAGGCGATTTGCATGTTTAGGGACTCGAATGATATAGTCAAACAAGTTTAAAAATATAATCTAAATGGACGATTTATAAATTTAGAGACCAGAATGACATAGCCGAACAACTTTTGAAGAACATAATAAGCTTTACTCCCTCTGTCCCAAAATAAAAGTCGTTCTCGCTTCCCGAGAAGTCAATTTTTTCAACTTTGACCAATTATATATAAAAAACATTAATATTTATAATACATAATTAGTATACTAGATAGATCGTTGAATATACTTTTACAATAAACTTATTTGAATATATAAATATTGCAAGTATTTTTTACAAAAGCTAGTCAAAGTTAAGAAAAATTTGACATCCACATATCATATGACAACTTTTATTGTGGTACGGATGGAGTACTCTTGCGACGAGCTGCTAGTGCTTGGTAGCTAGCTAACCCTTGTTCTTGTTCATTTTAGAGCGTGTTTAGTTCCAGAAAGTTAAAATTTTGGGTTACTATAGCACTTTCGTTTTTATTTGGTAATTAGTGTTCAAACATGGACTAATTAGGTTCAAAACGTTCGCCTCATAATTTCCCACCAAACCGTGCAATTAGTTTTTTTTCGTCTATATTTAATGCTCCATGCACGAACCGCAAACATTCAATGTGATAGGTACTGTAGCACTTTAGGATTTTGGGTGGAACTGAACACGCGCTTAGTAACGATGGTGTATCTCTCTGGCAAGTACCAAGAGCAAAGTGCTAGTCTGGTACTGGTACCATACGTTGCATGTGCAGCGCAGGGTCTTATGCAAATGTACCACTGTGTGCGTAGGTCTTTGTGCAAGTGCAGCCACAGTCCGCAGACCGAATAGAGAGCGTCTAGCTATGCCACCATCCGCATCATCCTGATTCCAGGAAAATCTAATTAAGACGTTTGCTAACAGCAACAGCTAACAAATTCGATCGATTGGCCTCGTACCGCTGACGCAGCAGTACATTCTTCCACAACTCACAGCTGAACTAAACACTCTCAAACTAAACGATCATTTCGTCCATTCAAACATTGTTTAAATGCTACTCGGTGATACACTTTTTTTATCCACCAACCATTTAATTCATCCCATTTAAACAGCCATTTTACCTATGTAAATGACTGTTTACTTCAAATATTACCGACTATTTAGTATTTACCATCTAAAAAAACATTGGTCCATATAACTTAAAACAAGACCACTGCCATGACGATGAGCACTAGAGGCCCAATTCCACTTCCGCGGCAGTTCAATTGGTTCAAATCCTGCGAACGACGAGCAGTCACACAACTTTTCTTTTCTATAGAAAAAAAACTATTTTCATTATTAAAAAAAGAAAAAAAATATTTGCGCAACTTTCTATTTTTGAAAAGTTACTAAGTTATACATATAACTTTTATGCATAATAGGTTTAAGTTATTACCACAACTTGTATTTTCAACTTTGACAATGTAATATTTTGCAGACCAGAAGAACTTAGTAGCACAATTTTTTATCATAACTTTTTTGATACAGTTTTTACATCATGTACGAGCTTAGCTAGTGTGTTGGCGTTGCTGCCAAACGCTGCAGCTGCAGGAATTGTCACAACATCGATCACCATATAATATCTATTTAGCCATATGAACGGTTGTTAGTCTCGCTACCGTGGTCGTGTGCCACTCGCGTCGCGATCGACATGGGCTAGCAGGGCTAACAACGCCTTGTAAAACTATTCAGTTCGTCTGAATGAAATGCGGGTACAATCTGTTCGTGAAAAAAAGATCTCATGTACATGAAAGTGAAAGCAAGTGAAAGAGAGCAAGAGAGACACATACTCACTTCATTCTTTTTTACTCCCTCCGTCCCTAAATATAAAGCATGCACGTATTTTAAAATTCAAAGTTTGTTATTTTGGATTAACAATTAGTCTAATTATATCAAAAGTTTGTATTACAAAGATAGTTACATTAGATTTGTATTTAGAAATACTTTCTAACGATCAAATTTTTGTTCCTATAAGTTATATATTATAAGAGAAATTATAGGTAAAAATATGTTCTTGAAGACCACACCAAGTGAAATCGTGTCTTATATTCAGGGACGGAGGGAGTACACGTTGCATTGGGTTTGTGGAAGTCAGACTTTATTATCTTTGACCATCCATATTTTTGAATCCCACACGCGAAGGTTTTCTGCGGTGGGATCTTGTCCACAGGTTCAAGGTCATGACTCGTGACGCTGTTCTTTCTTTCTGTGATACTTTATGTTCATTGCGTTAATTTTTGAAATCTGCCAGTTTGGTCTTTCGATGGCGTGGTCATCGAGGAGCTAGTGCGCGCGCGCGCCTTTGACACAGCGGCTAATGTGGACCTGCTCGCGGTCTAATCGGCAGCTGTATCACGTTTCACAGGCGCGCGCGATGGCGGTGGTGACCCCATGCGGAGGGCTGCTCGTGCGCACGGCATGCTTTCCGCGATTTCCTTTCCTGTGTTTTCGGTATTGATCGAGCCCTTGGTTGTGTCACCTAGGAGTCTAGGACTAGGAGTACTCGAAAAGTCTGCAAAAGCCCAACCTTTCTGCGTCTGTCGTCCTGCTCATGCAGCAGATCGGCGGCCATGCTGGAGTGGAGATCGCTGGCCGATACTCCATGTTCTTGCAAGATCGCCGTAATCTCGTCTCCGTACTGCAGTGTTTACTGGTTCCTCACTTAGCTTGATATTACCTCATCCAACTACGTGTTGCATGTCAGCTATTTCATATTTGATCACATATCTAGTAAATATTATTCATATTTATGACTCCAAAATTATTTATTATAAAAATACATTTTATAATTAATCTAATGATATTTATTTGATATCATAAATATTAATATATTTTTATCTATAATTAATCGAACTTAAGATAAACACCGTGATACTGTTCTAGAATTGTTTGATTAGTTAGGCCCCGTTTAGTTCCAAGCCAAAAACCAAAAATTTTCAAGATTCCCCGTCACGTCAAATCTTGCGGCACATGCATGGAGTACTAAATATAGACGAAAAAAAACTAATTACACAGTTAGCCGAGAAATCGTGAGACGAATCTTTTAAGCCTAAATAGTCCATAATTGGACAATTTTTGCCAAATAAAAACGAAAGTGCTACAGTAGCCAAAGGCCAAAAATTTTCGGAACTAAACGGGGCCTTAAGAGGTAGCGTCGACGATGCCCGGGTTGTATCCTGCAGTCTGCTACACCGTCACCGTCCTTTTCAGAGCCCATGCTGCAAGTACCTCGTGCCTGTTTAGTTCCAGAAATTTTACAAATTTTTTTAAAATTTTTCGTCACATCGAATCTTTGGACGTATGCATGAAGCATTAAATATAAATAAAAAAATAAAACTAATTACACAGTTTAGACGAAATTCACAAGACGAATCTTTTAAGCCTAATTAGATTATGATTGAATACTAATTGCTAAATAACAACGAAACGGCTACAGTAATATTTTCCAAAAAAAAATCGCCAACTAAACGAGGCCCTAATCAAATGTGATCCTAGCTTCTCAATGCACGTATTTCCTCTTCACCACGTACGCGCAGCGATCGATGGGCAGATCCGCCATGCTGGAGCTGGATTACACGGGACGGACGACGGCGCCGGCAGCCCGGCAGGTGCATGCAGGCATCTCGCCACAGCCACAGTCACGTACATAAATGCAACCGACAGCTGCTAGCTCTTATCTGAGCCTCTTCCTCCGATCATCATGCCATCATGGAATGAAAGGAACAAGGAATTACGCGCGCCTCAGCTCGGATCCGTGCCCACAAGAGAAGCTAATAATACATCCAACTTGCTGTCAGTAAAGTTATTTATAGTCTTCTTTTAGTCTATTCATATAACAGTTAGCTCTTCATCATTAATATATGACTCACTTATTTCTCTTCTAGATTTTCTTGGTTCTTGTGCCCAAGTCGGCTTAGCCCGCTTCTCTCCTCTCTCTCTCTCCTGGGTCGCATTTAGGAGGTGTTTGATTTGGGCTGCTAAACTTTAGTTCCTCCTAAACAGGGCCTGCTCTACAATTTTAAGGGCCCTTGGGCAAGCAAGACGATAAGGACCCGTTGAACTATGTAAAGACCAAATAATAAAAGTTAATTTGCAGCATATACTCAGTTTGTATAAAAGATAACGATAGTACAACAAAAAAATTAAAAGAACAATAATTGTTATGATTACCTCAAATAAAAAATAATGCTTCAGTGCCTCGTAAACAGCCGTCTTTAGACATTTATTGATGCAAAATCTTTAAGAATAATATAAAGATCAATGTGGTCCAAAACATTCTTCCCAATATTTTACTTTTCTGAGCGCCAGACAAATGCTTCTTAGACAACATCTAATAAGTATATAAATAAATACATTGAATTAGAACTTTATAACCCTACCTCTGTATAAGTAAAGCGCATACACAAAACAATTAAACAAATAAGAAAAATAGGCTTCAATACGGTAATGTCCCTGGCACTAGCTTCCAGAGGTCCAAGTAAAAAATTGGAAAATACTAATCGATCATGGGTATTGGCATGTTGGGGTTGCTTATTGTGATCGCATCTGTTGTTCGCCGTCCTTGCATGCAGTTGCAGCTCGCGCCGTCGTGGCACCACAGCGGTGTGCCGGTGTGCGGTGCGTCGGCGACCACATCGGGTGAGTCGACGTCTCCACGCAAGAATAGCGCGTCCACGTCGATGAGCAAGAACAGGAAGCGCCGACGCCGGCGGAAAACGAACGCTAGCTCCTCGCTCGATCCGCGGCCTGCACGGCAGAATAGAAATAGGCAGGTATGGTACGACATGGGCTGATGTTTGTTCAGCCTTTGAAAGCTTATGCCAAATAAGAAATTATATCTACTAATTACCTATATGCTCTTGGGCCCCGGCGGTCGCACCGACTGCCCTCCCCCTAGAGACGGGCATGCTCCTAAATAATTTTAGTCCCATTTAGTCACTCCAGAGTTATTAGAGAGAAATAAAAGCTATTTAGTCCTATCTAGTTATAATGTTTAGATAAAAAATGACTAAATAAAAACAAGATTTAGGAGTTCTACGCTCCCTTAGGCTATCCGCACTCGTCCACCTCTATTTTCATCTCTAAAAAGGAATATTTTATCCTAATCATTGAGATTCTCTACTTTATACTCATTTCTCCCGTGCCCATGTTATCTCTATCTCATACTCTATACCTATTATTTCATATTTTATTCCCCTCCCTCTCTCTTTCTCTCTCCCACCAACCCTCTCTCTCGCCACTAGTGTTGCTACAGTGTTTATCGTGGCCTTTCGCGTGCGCTGGGTGTCTAATCATAGTCTAATTAGACTTAAAAGATTCGTCTCGTGGATTTCGTCTAAACTGTGTAATTAGTTTTATTTTTTATTTATATTTAATGCTTCATGTATGTGTCCAAAAAATTTGATGTGACGAAAAATCTTGAAAAATTTAGTATTTTGAGGTGCAACTAAACAGGCCTTAGCCAACTTACAACCGTCGTCGCGGGCACGCCGCCGCACGATTCATGGCCGGGCCCCTCCGTCCCCGCACCCCCCCACCCCACACGCCGCCGCACGATTCGTGGCCGGGCCCCTCCGTCCCCCCCACCCACCCACCCCGCCCCACACACCCGGGCCCCTCCGTCCCCACCCACCCACGCCGCCGCACGATTCGTGGCCGGGCCCCTCCGTCCCTCCCCCCGCCGGTACCCACACGGAGATGCCATGCCGAGCACGTTCGGTGTCTGCTGCGACGCGCCAGGCGCCCGCACGCGGAGTGTCCGCCGCTGACACGTACACGCGCGCGCTGACCGTTTCCGGGTGCATGCACGGCAAATGGCTAGTTCCCTGGAGTACATGGTCGTCAGCGTGGTGCCATGCCGGCATGCCGACGGCCGGCCGGTGCGCCGACCATTGTGGATAGCGGGAGCACGGTTTTTTGCCACTCCTGGACCGGATGGGCGCTCATGGGCGCCCTGCGCTCTGAAAATGGCCTGTCAATGCATTGTGCGTTTCTGATCTGAGAAAAAAAAACACAGGCATGACGAGGAGGAGGTTGCTGACGGGGTCTGTTCCTGTTCTCCACCGAATCTTCAGTCTGCATATTTTGTCTACGGACTGTTGTTTGGCCTGAAAATACCAAAAACTTAATCCGTTGTTTGAGAGAAAATTGGCTATTTGCCATTGCAAATAATGGGCTTCGCAAAATTGCCATTTAAAAAATTGACTTCGTAAATTTACCAGTCTAAACATATACACTTTGTTTTTGTTGCCATAATCCCTATTTAGCTCCTTTGTTTCTGTTTTTTTTGGATTGTTCTTCACGCGAAAAGACATTACTGTCCTTGGCTGCTGGGAGACGTTCGTTTGCACGAGATTGGCTGCTGCTGGGAGACGTCCGTTCCGTTTGCACGAGATTGGCTGCTGCTGGGAGACGTCCGTTTGCACGAGATTAGCTGCATCAGCCGTCAGATAGATATAGTTCACATCCGTGTCCACTCGCACACGAACAACGCTCGCGTGCCCTAGACGTCCATGATGCAGGGCGGCCGTGATGCGGCACCGTCGGCGGACGCGCTCGCCGCCGCCACACAACCACCCGTGCTCAGCGCCGCCACGTCGTCATCCGCGCTTGCAGCGACCACGATGGCCGTCGGCACGACCATGGAGGAACTCGCGGCGACCTCGGCAGCCGTCCGCACGACCATGGAGGAACTCGCGGCGACCTCGGCAGTCATGTAGTTTTTGTCGTCCACAAAACGTGCCCTGAAGCAAGCTGTCATCACGATCCTTACCAGCATACTTCCACAGTGTCAACTGTTGTCGTAGTTCCGTGTCCAAAAAAAGGGCTCTTGTTAATAGTTCTAGGCCATTCAATTGCGGACCATATCCGAAACGTCGTCTCATTTCACATCGCGGTGGATACTTGTGACGCTGGCAGAGATAAGCTAGAACAGTTTCGAGAAAATTTTGCGTTCCTGTAGTACCATTACATTATAAAATATATTGCTCCGTATTCTCGTTCCCTTTCAGAAACATGACGCTGATCTTTCTGACGTCTGACGCAGCCAACGTGCAAACGATGATCCGTCCGATGTCTCCCAACAGCCGAGGGCAGCAATGTCTTTTCACGTGAAGAACAATCCCAAAAAATAGAAACAAAAGAGCTAAATAGGGATTATGGCAACAAAAACAAAGTATACATGTCTAGACTGGCAATTTTACGAAGTCAATTTTTTGAATGTCAATTTTGCGAAGCCCATTGTTTGCAATGGCAAATAGCCAATTTTCTCGTTGCTTGAACAACGCTGAGAATGCTGCCCAGTCGTGCCACTGCCATGTGGGGCCATAGGGCTGTGGGACCCACGCGGCAATGTCACAGCTGCACGGTGCCTGCACCATACATAGGACATCTGTTGCTTTCAGGTCACATAGTAGTAAGTCGCTTTGTCAATTGCCGTGGTGGATAATTTGGCATCATCCGTGGTGCAATTAAATAGATGATCTGTCTAGATAGGAGTATGTTGCCCTTTAATGATAGATGCAGCTGTCAGTTCAGAAGAATGTGTGAGCAGACAGATCGACTAGCTAATCGATGCGTGCATTTCTTCATCAGATCCTGATGAGCTGGGTGCGCGGGTAATGTGACACCCCGTTTACACCACCTCAGAAACACAATGCCTACATAATGTCTCGCGTTCCTTGATATATACGCATGGTTTCTTTCTAAGAAGAAAAAAATGTTTTGTTTTCTTAAACGAACACTGACAGAATCCAATCTCTGTTTGTTTGTTCTTCACTAGCTGCAAGGACGTGGGTATCTCTTATAATCCCTGGAGCTGGGTATTTTTGCTCAGCTCTAAAAATACCGTGGAGCTCGAGCTAGAATTGCATGTGCAAGAGCGTGGCTAGCGCCCGCACATCTGGACGCAGCTCCGATTCCTGCACCCGCGTCGCATTGGACAGCCCCGCGCTCGCATTAGATCCCACGCCAGTGGTCGCGTCCGGCCGCCCGCGACCCATCCCGCGCCAGCGACCACGTCCGGCCACCCGCAACCCATCCCGCGCCTTGATCTTATCCGACTGCACCTCGACATTATGCCCGCCGCGCTCCTTCCCCCGTAACGCCGCGCTCCTCCTCCCGCCGTGCCGCGCTCCTTTACTCGCCGCGGCGCCATCCCCCACTGCGCTCCGTCCTCCGCCGCGCCCCTTTCCCGTCCTAACGTCTCATCTCGGCAACATCCGTCCGATCGTTGCAACATATGCAGTATACTCTTGAAACATACCTGTATAGTCATTGCAACATCCATATGAAACACATAAAACATGTGTCTGAAAACAACTGAAATATTTAGAACATACATTTGCAACATACATCTGAAACAGCTGAAACATGTAACATACACTTGAAACATGTGTGTAGTCATTTTAACATATGGAACACCAGATCCTTTTGCAACATCCAAATGGAATACATGAAACATACTGATGAAACACATGAAACATACATCTGAAACGCGTGAAACATACGATTGCAAAAGGCTTATAGACGCGGAGCTCGACGCCAGCGCGGTGTTCGATGACACGGAGTGACGCGGAGGTCGCCGGTGCGAACCTCATCGGCGGCACGGGCCTCGGCAGTGGCCGCAGCAGGCGGCCATGGCGGACAACGCTAGTCCAGGTGGGAGGCGCAATTCCGAGCGCGTGGTGCGGTGGAGGCGGCGAATCCGGGTCGGCGTGGCGCGCGACGAGCGGGGCAGGCGACGGGAGGGAACAAGTGTCGTGGGAGCGAGCGAGCGGCACGAGCGGGAGCAGCGAGGCAGAGTGGGGCGCGCGGTGTCCGGACAGCCGAACGCCGGCATCTAAGCATTAGCGTTCATATATTTATGTTTAGATTAAAAGCAGATAATTCAACAACTTTTACTTTGTTTTGTATGACGTCCAAATTTGATGTGGGCCTCAGGTCCTCAGCCAAGCAATGTCAAACAAGGCCTTCATTATTCCTCTAATAATACATTTGTTTTATACTTTGTTCACGCACTTAGAAAGATCCCTCTATCTTAAAAAAAACTGAGATCGTAGCTTTCAAAACAGATAACTCAGCCACTTTTATTTTGACTTGTATGGCCATGTTCGCTTCTGCTATAATTCGTACTTTTCAACTTGTTTTTTCAGTCGGAATAGTGTTTTTCTCTCACAACAAATCAGCCGGAACAGTGTTTCGGTTTGTTTTTTCAGCGAAACGAACGGGGCGTTCCTCAGCCAACGTCAATGTAAAACAAGCTCTTCATTATTCCTCTAATACATTTATTTTACAATCTGTTCAGGCAAAATTAGAAAAAGCTCTCTATCTTAAAAAAAACTGAGATCGTAGCTTTCAGAATTAGTATAATCTTTTCCCTAGATCGAGCATGGCAGCAATAGACTACGGGCCTGTTCGCTGGTTGGGGCTGGTGCTGGTTTGGGCTGGCTGGTGCTGGTTTTTTGTGAGAGGAAAACACTGTTGGCTGGTTGGTTTGGGCTGGCTGAAACCAACAAGCGAACAGGCCGTTATTGTTGATTCAGAATAATTTATGACCAAAAACTTTATGGGGCCCTGATTTTGACACGATCTGCATACTCCGAGCTGTCCACGCATTAATTCCTAGCAATTTGCCGTTGATTGATTTGAATGTTTGGTCGATTTTTTCTTTGGTGCGGTAAGGCCCAAATAGTTGCTTGATGTGTGGACACACACATGCAGCACACGGACTTTGTAAAGAGGTTTCAGTTCGTTTCAGCATGTTTTTTCCCCCAGCGGCCTTACTCCACGTCAAGCATAAGTTTATTAGTGCGATAATAACAAGTCCGACCTTGCTTGTCTGCAGATGGAAACCATGGTTGGTTATAATTAGGTCCTGTACGGGATCGATCGATCAGGCATCCCAGGCCAAGATTAGAGGTTGCCGTCCGTCCGTAGGAACCGCCATTACTGAATACTGACCTCTGGCAACAGGAACAGTGAGCCGTAAGCCTCGATCGATTAAATGGACGGCCGGCAGACCGACGCGATCATGCATGCAGGCGTTCGATCCACGGCACAGAGCGCTTGCATTGGTGCCGATGTGCCGTGACCCTGTGGCACGCACATAACGCACAAGTACACGCCACACTGCTCGGAGCCGGCGCCGCTGGTTTCTGACTGCCGATCGATCGATACGATGGTGCAAATGCAATGCAACAGGGAACGAAAACCATGCATGCATACCACAAACAACTGAAACTGAAAGCACATGGTATTCGGCAATCTGCTCCGGCGCCGCTGGTTTCTGACTGCCGATCGATCGGTACGGTGGTGCAAATGCAATGCAACACGAAAGACATGCATGCATAGCACAACAACTGAAACTGAAAGCACATGGTATTCGGCAATCTGCGCCGGCGCCCCGCCATTTCCTGAGCTCCACATGCTGCGTTTGACGTCGAGCTACAATGCTAGGTACGTGCATGCTCCAGGCACTGACTAGCTAGTCCTCGATCGTTTGACATTTAGCTGCGCCATTATTTCCTGAGCTCTCACGCCACATGCTTTGCTTGCTGCTAAAGAAGCTAAGTGAAGATGCATGGGGCAGGGTCGGTACTCGTTCCCATTGCTGCTCGTTCGATGCGGTTGCATGCGCGCCGCAATTTCGGCTACGCAGCGCGGCACGCTGTGCGTGCTTATGAGGAGGGGCACCCGCAGTGGTTACATCGGCTCTTGATAAAGCAGCCAACTAGGTACCGTAAATAAGTTTGTTGAGCCTGGAATCTTGGATTATTGAGTCCCACATGCCATCCATTACAAAATCATCACGATTTATAACTTATTACTCTCTCCGTTCTAAATTTTAAGCTGTTTTGTTCTCTAGCTGGATACATGGTTTTTATATGCACATATATATACATTATGTCTAGATATATAATAAATATTAATATGAATATAAATGACCTGTAATTTAGAATAGAGTATTGGATTTAGCTATGGGTCCCACGTGGAATAAAGAAATGCTCCCGACTAATTGACGTCCACCGTCATAGCTCTCACTTTGATTGTGCTGTCACCATCACAGCTCTCGACTGGACTGTGATGAATCGACTCCCAAATATGAGGCCAATCCAGGGTTTTATGGACATTAAATGTGGCAAATCCGTCCGAAATAACATGCTTCGGGAGACACTCATCTTCTACCAGACACTAAGCGTCCGGTCCGTCGAGCACACCCTAAGGAAGAACTCGAATAATCCATATTTTTCCTCCATGATCCAATAATGAGAACGGTTTTACAATACTTAGTTAATTTCATACAACTAGAGTTCTTAGAAATACATTATTACAGTACCAAGTTCAGAGTGCGGAATTTAAACAGCGGAATTACAATAAACTTCTAACAGTATAATACAAGGATCCGTCTATGCCTACCAGAAGAATCCTCCACACAACAGCTACTCTTCAAGCTGCACCTGCAACAGGGATAAATAAACCCCAAGTACACAATGTACTCGGAAGACTTACCCGACTAGTGGGAATAACTTACCGACTCCAAAGGATATGATAAGTTTTATGGTTTGCTGGGTTTCCTTTTTACAAAAAGCAATACCAGTAGTGAATCCTTATGTATGTGTTTTATGAGCAGTCATGATTAGTTCATTAGCTAACCATTCTATATAAGCACATGTTCTACTTTCAAGTAAGAGTTGAGCAAATAGATCCATTTCACCATATGTCATCTTCCAGTTCTTACTACGGTGCTAGACTGTAGACAAATCGTACCGGATTATCCGGCGACTTGCGAATCAATGTGCCCAGCTGGGTATCTCAAAACACACGCCCCGCTTATACCCCAGGCACAAGCAGGACCACCCCATCACTCTCCTGTCAAGGGGTCCAGGTCCCTGTCCAAACTTGGACTCCAAGCCCCCACACTTGAGTCCCGGACTCAGTGTGGTGCTTAGACCTCTACCATCCCCGCCTCTAAACAGTTGGACCGAAAAGAGCCGGAACCCACGACAAAAGAGCAACGAGCCTTCTCTGCTCCCATAAACAAGTATGTGCTCAGGATAATAAGTTTGTGACTTGACTAGAACCCAATGCAACGGCCGGTCCTTAACCGACACGGACAGCAAAAACAGTGTAACCAAGCTATGTCCCATTGGCCGCGGGACACAACCTCTTACACCCACCAATAGTCGTATCATATCCCTACCCGGTCTTTATTTCCTTTCACCATTTTATCATGAGAGTGATAATAATAATCACCTATTGTGAGTAACGACAGGTTGCTCCCGCTACCGATAGCCTAAGCATAGCAGCTAATCGACCTATGCTAGTAGGACTCATAGGTAGGTTATCTATGCATATAGTTTCCATAAAATGCCTATAACGTAAATGCACATCACATACACACACACATATATATATATATATATATATATATATATATATAGTGATTATTCAAAATAAGGATTATGCACCGGGGCTTGCCTTGGGCAGGCGCGGTGTCAGCTCAGTCAGTCAGTGGTGGCTCCAACACCTCTTCCTGCATGAGGATCTCCTCCTCATACTCTTCAAT
Organism: Miscanthus floridulus; assembly: GCF_019320115.1. NCBI lineage: Eukaryota > Viridiplantae > Streptophyta > Magnoliopsida > Poales > Poaceae > Miscanthus > Miscanthus floridulus. The sequence continues at coordinate 192,827,131 of NC_089580.1, forward strand.
CACCTTCTCGTACTCCTGCTCGCCCGCGGTCACGAACTCCATCAACTCATTCTCTTTAAGCATGCAATGATGATGCAGCACTCAATATTAAGGCAACACCAGCTCTTAAAAAAACAATACATCTACTAAGCCACTAAGCTAGCTCTAATGACTAAGATACCGAGTTAATCATCATTCCCATCAAACCAGCAGGGTTTCACCTACAAGTGCTACTTAGCAACTAAAATATATTCTTACTCTTATTAACGATTTCCTATATACTACAACAAGGAGTACTTAGCTACCATATTTCTCAACCTATTTTAAGGCTATAAAAATTACAGTGAGCACATAATTATACAATAAATCTACTATAAAAATTTCATGGTCAAAGCTAATACTAATTTACCATATAAATTCCTACAAATACTAATCTAAATAATACTAAACACTCGCAAATGATTTAATAGCCTCTGGTATCAACAAATATATATATGAACTAAATACACTAACAGATAGAGCATAATTTTAGGAACCTAACAAAATTGGTTTCATAATTTTTGGACATCTACCGAATTTGCTATAATTTTCCAAAGATCAGCTCAAAACTAAATTAGATTTTTTTTTGCTAATTTGCTAGAAAAAGGAAAACCACTTCTTGTGTAGCCCATCCACGTGGCCCACACACGCATAGTGCGCGCGCACGCGTGGCCCGTAGGGGCGGCCCACGCGAAGCAGGCCCGCGCGCTGGTACTCTTGCAAAAACACCCTTGAGCTACCGATAAATCAATCCGCACTCCACACGACTATTCCTAGAGAGAGAAACTTTGCAACAAGGCCCTTTTACTCTTCCCTCTTTGCATCGGCCAGGTCCCCTGGTCACCCCCGCGAGCACCGACGCTGCGAGGGTGGAATGGGATAGCCCGTCGGCCACCCGAGACCTTTCTTGCCCAAAATAAGATGCCGACGCTCACCTAGGGGTTGACACGAGTCGTCGGGCGGAGGTAGAATGGGCGGATGAAAGGTCCTAATATGGCTAGAGGGGGGGTGAATAGCCTATTTAAAAATCTATAAATCAACTAGAGCAATTTGATTAGTATGACAAATAGCATAATGCAAACTTGCTCTAGCTCTACAAGGGTTGCAAGCCACCTATCCAATAATTCTAGTTGCAATGATTACTTAGGCATACAAACTTGCTATGTAATTACTCACTAAGAGCTCTCAACCTTGCTACTCTAAAGAGCTCAACTAGATGAATGTAAATAATAAAGCAAGCTCTCAATTCTAATTACACTAAAGAGCTTGTATCAACTAGTTTGCAAGGATGTAAATGAGTGAGTAGAGTGATTATACCGACGAGTAGGGGATGAACCAATCACAAGATGAATGTATAGCTAATCACCGGGAGAATGCCAAAGACAAGAGACAATTGATTTTCTCCCGAGATTCACGTGCTTGCCAACACGCTACATCCCCGTTGTGTCGACCAACACTTGGTGGTTCGGCGGCTAAGAGGTGTTTCACAAACCTCGTCCACACGATTGGACACCGTAAGAACCGACCCACAAGTGAGGTAACTCAATGACACGAGCAATTTACTAGAGTTACCTTTCGGCGCTCCGCCGAGGAAGGTACAACTCCCCTCACAATCACCGGAGACGGCCACGAACAATCACCAACTCGTGCCGATCCTCCACCGCTGCACCGAGCTGTCTAGGTGGTGGCAACCACCAAGAGTAACAAGCGAAATCCACAGCGCAACACGAATACCAAGTGCCTCTAGATGCAATCACTCAAGCAATGCACTTGGATTCTCTTCCAATCTCACAAAGATGATGAATCAATGATGGAGATGAGTGGGAGGACTTTGGCTAAGCTCACAAGGTTGTTATGTCAATGAAAAATGTGCAAGAGTTTTCCCTTGAGCCGGCCATGGGGCTATAAATAGAGCCCCCATCAAATAGAGCCGTTATACCCCTTCACTGGGCAAAACGCGCTCTGACCGGACCCTGGACACAGCGTCCGGTCCACAGATGTAAGCCACGTGTTATTCTGAGTTAAACTTGAGCCGCCAGATCACAACGGCTATTAACTGACCGGACGCTCCAGCAAAACTGACCGGACGCAGAATCCTCAGCGTCCGGTCATTTCTAGTAAGCTCCCCGAGGCGTATTTCTTCGACCGGACGCGTCCGGTCCACCTTGACCTGACACAGACCAGCGTTCGGTGCAATACCCTCGGTACTGTGCAGACCCGTCAGTTTGACCGGACGCAGAAACCAGCGTCCGGTGCTTTCAGACCCAGCGTCCGGTCAGTTGACCGACGCCAGCGTCTTCGCGATCAACTCGTTTTCACTTCTAACTTCTTCACCCTTGATCCAATGTGCCAACCACAAGAATTTGCATCCGGCGCAATAGAAAATAGGCATTTCATTTTCCCGAAAGCATCGAATGAGAGGGACCACAAACCCATCTCAACCCTGCAAACACCACCTCCTTTGTAGATGTGCCAACACCACCAAGTGTATCACCTTGTGCACAACTGTTAGCATATTTTCACAAACATTTTCAAGGGTGTTAGCACTCCACTAGATCCTAAATACATATGCAATGAGTTAGAGCATCTAGTGGCACTTTGATAACCGCATTCCGATATGAGTTTCACTCCTCTTAATAGTACGGCTATCTATCCTAAATGTGATCACACTCACTAAGTGTCTTGATCACTAAAACAAAATGGCTCCTACATTTTATACCTTTGCCTTGAGCCTTTTGTTTTTCTCTTTCTTCTTTTCCAAGTTTAAGCATTTTACCATCACCATGCCATCACCATTGTCATGATCTTCGCCATTGCTTCATCACTTAGAGTAGTGCTACCTATCTCATAATCATCTTGATACACTAGGTTAGCACTTAGGGTTTCATCAATTAACCAAAACCAAACTAGAGCTTTCAGCGGGGACGCGTCTAGGTGCTCCCTCCACAGCGACGGACACCCTGCGGCGGCGGTAGCCGCGTTTCGGTGAGCCTCAGCACAACAGAGGTGATAGAAACAATGGGTGAGCATCAATAACTCACCCCGCAGCTACCCGTGGTGGTGGCTTGGCCGGGGACGAACCGGGTGCGTCTGGCCACGTGCGCACGTCAAGCCCGGCGATGGACTACGATGGCGTGGCCACGTCAGCGCCGTGAGGGTAGCAGTAAAAGTGAGGCTTAGATGCGCACGGTGAGAAGGAGGGTCGTGCGAGTGCAATGGCGCAAGCAATTGGGCTTAGGGCGGGGAATTGAAGTCTACCCTTGGTCATGGCCGAGGCGCGGCCTTAATGGCTCGTCGGTGGGAGATGCCAAAATTGGCACTTGGCTGCGCTACCGTTAAGGCTATGCAGGGTTGGGCGGCGAGAAGACAAAAGGGCAAAGCTGCAGGCGCCAGTGATTGATGAGGTGACCGCCCCACTGGCACACTCGTGGGCCCGACCCGGCGGCGAGAACAGAGGAAGAGGGAGAGATAGATCCAACAGGGCACTGCTCGGTTGGCCTTGGTGGCAAGCGACCGACCGAACATGCGTCTACGCCTACGACCGAACTACGCGACACACGACCGAACCACGTGCACGGGCGGGGAGGGCAGGTGGGAGTAGCCTGCGCGGCCACAGCGCCATTAAGGCGAGGCGACGACGTGAGCACAGCTGTGGCACCCCACGTGCACGCGTTTGCAAGCGGTAGCAGCAACGCGGCCTGGCACCAGTAGTGACAATGAAAAACCATGCAGCCATGCAGAGACGTGACAATGAAGTGACGATGGGACAGCGGGGCCAGTGAAGGGCGGTGCGCGCTGCAGCGGTGAATCGACGGCAGCGGCACTAGTGGCCAGCAAAGCAGGGCAGCGCAACAGGGCGACGTGTGCAGCCACAATGGCACCGGCAGTGGCGCCAGCAGCGCGCCAGGCGCATGGTAAGGGTGGCTAGCGGCGCCCCAGGCGCGCGGTGACCACGCACACTTGGCTAACCGGACCAAAACACGCTATGCACGCTTTTTAAAGCGTCAACCACGACCCATCTAGCTCGGTTATGACCCAACCAACTCAGGCGAGCTGAAGATGGTACCTAGGGCTACTGAATGGAGCAACATACTTGGACCAAGGTAGACTAGAAAAGAAAATATGAGCATGCCAAGTGGATGCTGTCAACCGGCTCCCAAACAACATTTTCTAGCTTTTGTAGCAATTAATTGATGATCAAAGCACATACTAACTAAACCAACCCCTATACCATTGACAAGTGCTTACTTGATGCAACCCACCAAGCAAAAATATAGCACAAGCCTTTAGCTAAATTTTTCAGAATTAATTCACTAATATAGCATTGTCACACCGCTTTTAACTTCGAAAATTTGTCAAGTCTTGGGCTGAATTTTAGTCCAAGTTCCATTTCTAAGCTATTAGAAATACTATCTAACAATAATATTTTTCAACAACAAGTGTTTCATTGCCATCTACAAAGTTTGTACTTGCAACTTTCTTTAAGTGTCACATACATGTTTCATAGCATTTTTGCTTAATAAAAATTAGTTTTCAACCTTAAGTGACATAACATGACTATTGAATTAACTTTCGTTTCGCATTCTAGTTGATCGTTTTGAGTTACAGAAATTGATCTACACACTTTATTACATGCATTAACACATAAACATGATGCTTATGACATGTTTTAGTAAATGATTTACAGTGTGTTACATTAAATAAGCTAACATGACATACTATAGATGAAGAAAGAAATGTTAAAAGTTTTGTTGAGATGAAATGTGTTTCATGAGGATGAAACTTGTTTGAGATAACTTTTTAATGGTATTAAAACTAGTTCTTAATTTAGAGATTGTTTTTCTATCTACTATTAAAATATTTTCAACGCGAGGCCAAACCCCATTTCCATTCATAGAGAAAACAAAAATACATGAGTTTCTCTGCTATTAGAATATAAAATAAATTGTTTAGAGTTGGCTCTAAGTTATCACTTGAGTGCCCTTACGTTTGCCTGTCTCTTGCTCGCGGGAGAACGGAATGAAAATGAATGCCCTTACGCTTGCATGTCTCTTGCTCGCGAGAGAATGGAATGGAAATGAATGGTCCATTGCACTTCGCAGGCGCGTCCTGAGCTGGACGCATCTCTCTCTCGTCAGTTCAGATGGGTACCTGTGGACGACGACGACGACAGTCGCGTGGACAGGACAGACACTGATGTCCGGACACGTCACGCGGCAAAGAGGAAGCATGCGAAAAGCAAGGCTGCCTCACCAGATTCGCTTGCGGAAGCTACTCCGTTTTGTCTAGCAGCATTCAGAGCTGCCTGTCGTCGATCGGCTTGTTTGCTAGCCATTTGTCGTAAGCTAGTGATGGCGATCGCGCTGCTAAACAAAAGTACTCTCTGTAGGGTTGGTTTGTCTAGCCGTCTCTACACAAGAGTCTCTATAAATTATATTTTTATAGGGACGATTCCCAAGCCGTCCCTATAAATCGATTTGTAGGGGCGGCTGATATCATCGGACTCTAATTACTCACTGATCAACCATTAAAACTTCAAAAAAAGTGTGAAATAGTATTTTCTTACCTTCTACAACCTCTCTACCAAAGGATTTGAGACCAAAATCTTCCCCCTTAGTAGAGCAATTTTTGGGAGGTGCCCAAGGCCTCCCCACCTTTCTTTCACGGGTTGGAGTGAGTGACCCGAGAAGGAAGAAGTGCTGCAGCTGTTTTATATGTGGGCCATTTGTAGGGACGGCTGGTGATTGAGCCGTCTCTACAAATCCGAGCTATATATATGTGGGCATTTGTAGGGGTGGCTTAATCACCAGAAATTCCAGGGGCGGCTAGTGATTGAGCCGCCCCTACAAATCAAACCCCATTTGTAGAGGCGGCTCGTATCACCAGCCGCCCCTGCTGTTCCATTTGTAGGAGTGGCTGGTGTCTGGGCACCCGAACATGCCACTGGACGGCTCCATCACCCATCGCCCCTATAAAAATTCGACCCGTTACTAAAAAATAGTTTTTTACGTAGTGTCGGTGCATAGCTTTCAGTGCCTCCCATGTTGCTTTCCTCTTCACGCATGCAGTCATGGCTCTGTAGATCGATTGTTGTGACTTGTGAGGAGATGCTACTACTGCACAGGCACACGAACTGCCCATGTCGCCAGGGAAGAGAGTGACCGCCATGTGATTCCTCGGAGGCAGCTATCCCACCGCGGTAGCTGCATCAGCATGGAAGGAAGATCTTTTGCTCACAAGTGTACTCACCATTTTGTTTGGTGATGACTAGTAGTGGGCAGCGTCCTCACAAGTGCACTCTACATGAGTTGCACGAACAAGCACTACTACAAAAACGAATTTACGCAGCGTCACCAAAATAGCCTCCGTGGCGGGCACAATTTTTGCCCGCTACGATTAATGCCCATGATTTACCGAGGCGGACCTTTTTTATTTACTGAGGCGGACGTTTTTGTCCGCCACGATAAAAAGATTTACCGTGGCGGGCGTCTTAAGATATCCGCCATGAAAAATACCCTATTTTCCGCGGCGGACGTCTTAAGACGTCCGCCACGGTAAATCTATTTACCGTGGCGGGCATATTATAAGGTCCGCCACGGTAAAAGGCCGAGGCCCAGTTGGCCCAGCAAGGCCTGATTTCTGCCTTTAGTATAAAAGCTAGTGCCCACAAGAAGCTCGGAAACCAGGGGGAGGAGATGCAGTCAGGCAGAAACAGAACGCGGGGGTGCCTCTGGTTTCGTCGTCTCCGCCCGTTTTCCCCCTTTTCCATGGCGTAGGCAGGCATGGTGCTTCAACACACACACTCCACTCTCGTCAGCTATAAGCCTATATAAGTAGGCCACCTGCTTCCTGCAATCCATCCATCCATCGCTGCAATCAAGCACGCATCCACCAAATCCAAACACAGCAGCAGACCCGTTTCGAGGGAGGAAGAGAGGATGAGCTCGTCGCTGCAGTCCTAGGTGGAGCAGGCGGTTGCGGTGCGGCGGGCGGCGTGGCAGCGCGTGACCGGGCGGCGTGCGACGGCCGAGCGACGGCGCGCACGGGGCCGCGACAGCCTCCTCCAAGGTCGGATCGAGGTCTCTCGACGACAGATCGAGGCTCCCGACGGCGGATCGACGACGACAGCCTCCTCCAAGGCCGGATCGAGGTCTCCCGGCGACGGATCGAGGCTCCCGGCGGCGGATCGACGATGACAGCCTTCTCCATGGCCTCACGGCGGATCCAGCGCCCTCGTCGTCCACGACGCGGGTCCGGCCTCCTCTTCGTCCACGGCCGCGGATCCGGCCGATCTGCGCTCCCTGGCCGCAGATCCGGCGAGGTCGTCCTCCCTGGCCACGGATCCGACGAGAATGACCTCTTCGGCGGCGGATACGGTGAGGAGGAGACCCCGGCGGCGGATCCAGCGAGGTGCGGTGGCGCTGGTATTGGGTTGGGAACGGGCTCGTCGGTGGGCTCGAGAATGGGCTCGCCGACGGGCTCCTAGGTTTTTTTTTGTTTTTTTTAAATAATTTACCGCGGCGGGCGGTGTAACGTGACCGCCGTGGTAAAAGTGACCGCCGTGGTAAAAGTATATTTACCGCGGCGGGCACGTTACACCGCCCGCCGCGGTAAATCGGTTAACCACGGCGGGCAAAGCCGCCCGCCGCGGTTAAGCCACGATTTACCGTGGCCTCTAGGCCGCGGCGGACGGCTTTGCCCGCCGCGGGAAACTGAAAACGCCCGCCTCCAGTAAAGTTTATGTAGTAGTGAAGTGTTCCCGTTCGGAGGATACGTACCCTTATGCATATGCATGTAGCAGATTTCTATGGCCATGGCGTTGGATTCTGTGAGCCTGGAGCAGAGATTGATGTCCATAATTGTCACGAACCTTGATTGCCAAACCACAATATAGTAAGAACAACAGATTGTTGGGGGGTACAATATTTAGGAGATTAGAGGGATTGGGGGAAGAAACAGCATGGAACCAGAGATAAGAACCATAGAGTTTTTCGCATCGCATGGATGGTCCTTCATTTACCATCTTGAACTTTAGTTATGAACCTACTTGTAATAAGTTTTAATTATGGATGTGCTACTATAATAAGTTTGGACCGATGCTTTTTCTTAAGGCTCTATTCGCTTGTGCTATTCAGCCGGCTTCAATCCGAACAAATCAGCTATGGGACAGTATTTTTCTCTCATAGCAAACCAGCCGTACAAATCAGCAGAAGTCGATTTAATACCAGACGAACAGGGCCTTAGAAGAAGGCTGAAGCCAGAAATTTTGCATTATCTAGAAAGAAAGGAAACTGGATGGTCTGGTTTTGTCGAGATAGGCCGGTGAATGTTGGCATAAGAGGGGCCCCGTAGAGGCAAGCGCACTTTGGGTCCACTGAAACTCCAAATGTCTATACATTCTAATCGTCTCGACTAGAGGTACTCAGTGGTAAAGTCTATTTAATTAATCATTGGATTTGAAGGGAAACACTTGGGCCGCGGGCATGTCGACGTTCCACTGTCCAGCAGGCACGGTGGGCTGCCCGGGCTTTTCACGGGCCCAGGGTGCGTTGGTGAGGGTGACGCGGCCGTGGGTCGTACAGCGTCCACTTTGGCACGTGTGGACGGCGCCTGGGTCTGGATGCCCGCCGCCGGCCCAGGAACGACCGGAACGCCACCGGTGCATTCGGCCCCTGTCGACTTGACCATCTTTAATGGGCTTACTGTACGGTGCGCTGGCCGCTGGCTCTGGGTAATATTTTGGTGTTGGATAAAAAGGACCAGCAAACGAAAGAAACTCTGAAAGGATTGAACCGGCGTATTGGATGGCCCAGTCGTCATAACCATATGTACTACGTAGTAGAAAGCGAAAAAGGAGCAAAGCTTGGCATGATATATGATTCCGCCCTCTGTCTCGAGCCACGCAACGACGGAACTGTGAGCATGGAAGCGGAAACGTACGGTTTTTTTAATTATTACACAGCCGGTTCGGTTGGCTGGTTTGTATCGTTGCTGGTTCGTAAAGAAGTACTGTTGGCTGGTTTGTGTGAGAGAAAAATACTATTTCGACTGAAAATTTACGATCGTTTACGACAAGCCACAGCCAAACAAACATGCTGATATATACTATATGTACATGGCACGAAAAACCCTACTACCCATTGTTGCTACAAGCAACCTGGGAATACAGGAGAGGATCGCACGCGAGTGGTAGGAGCCTGTGGCTTGCTCCGTGCCAACCAGCTTTCGAGTCCTAGATTAGAGATTTATTCTCTGTTAATAATAATTTCAGTTGTCTCTCGTGTAGATGTGCCATAATGGTCAAGTGACGTGTCCGCCATGCTCGAAGTCTGATGATCTTCGAGTATCTCTCAGCTACGTTCGTTGTCTAAGTATAGTTATAGGTTTATTGGTATACCGTGTGTGTGAGGTGTGCATGTGTGTGGTGGTGTGTTTCTGTATCAAACAGATTCTACTAACAGGGGTACTTGTACTTAAGATGAGAGGAAAAAAAAACCCTAGGAGTACAGGAGGTGGAGTAGTTGTAGATGCAGATCCTAGGAGTTGATAATGATGTGTCGTAGCTGCAAGTCTGGAGGCAGGGGCAACGGATGCGTGCACGCGCGCCCACTTGCATTGCATTGGTGTGAGTGTGACCTCACCTACGCATGCAGCAGGGCATTGCAGAGGTTTCTTTATTTTGCCATGCGCAGCATAGAATCTACGTACCCCCCACGCCATGATGCTTGTTAATTTTAGTCTCTGCTGACCCATGAATCGTTTAATTCATCTGTGCAGACTACTTCATACCCACCGTAATCTATCCCATATTCCCTCTCGGACCTGGACATGGTTCTCACGATCGAGGAGGCCCAGATCAGGTTGCTTGGGCAGAGGTCGTCACGGAGCGTGTTCGTGCCCAATTCCAGCTTTGCAGTATATTCGTTTATTGATTTTAGCCAGAGTTTATTAGCCAGTCAACAATGTTTTTCTCTCACGATAAACCAGCATCAGTCGGACTTATCAGTCCAGAAACAAACCAGCGAACAGGCTGTTGATCTCAGCTCGCTCGCCTGAATTTGAAGTCGAATCGGAAGCTCACGAGGAGTGAACGCGAACCGGTCGGACTCGATCTGCGATACGTGCTACTACCCCTCCTCCTTCCCTGAGACCGTCTCCAACATCCACTATCCAAAATACAAGAACCATTAAAGAGTTCAATACCAATTTTGGGTATTTTTCAGTAATAAGACCTAAAAGAGAACCTTTTTTATAAATGGATCTCCAGGAAAGAGGATACTCAAATTTGGATTATACGTCTTATGACATCCAAAATAGATCTTCCATATAAGTAATCTGTTGAATAATATAGATATTCTGTTAGTGACATATTTTGGTTTTGAGTCTTCTGAATCTCCTGTTGGAGAGAGCCTTATATGGGCAGCGATGCAACCAACAAGTACAGACAACACAAAACTGGTCTCCGGATCGACTTTCTCGCCGTCCGGGGCAGCGCAGCGCTTCGCGCAAGCATCAGACCGGCCGGCCGATCTCGAGTGGAAGAAAAGAATCGAACCACGCACGGCAAGAGGGCAGGGCGATCTCGAGAGATCGAGACAGAGAGGCCGTCATCGACATGGCGGCGGCGTTACGACAGCTCCTGCGGTTCCCCCGCCCCAGCAGCATGCCGCCTCCTCCTGCAGCCCTCGCCGGCGGCTCCCGGCGGACCTTCCTCACCGGCGGCGGCATCGACTGGGCGGCAGCAGGTGCCTCCATTGCCGATTTATGGGATGTACCATTATCGTCAAGGCAGGATGATGAGCGACATGGAATATACTAGGTATATATAAGTTTAGTACACGTACGAGTATTTATATATAATATATGCTCTCTTTGCCACCTACACAATTACCTTAATTTGAGTGTAGAGCATCTCCGATAGCTTCCAAAACGTTAGTTGGTAAATCAATAAATTTTAGAAGTGGCTTGCTCCAACAGTTTTTAAGAATTCGCTCCTACAATCTACCAGACAATATTGTATAGGGAATCGCAAACTATTTCTAAATCAATCCAACTAACTTTTATATTTTCTTTCTCTCTTGTCTATTTGCATCTGAAATTATGTCTTACTCTTTATCCTTTTCACATCATTCCACCTCCGTGTTGGCACGCTGATATGTGCACGTATATTTCCACGCTATTGGATCAATTTTTTTTAAGCGCAGAAAAATTGGGAGTTAAGATCGACAGTTGTTGGAGAGCAATTTTCTTTCAATCTTACTAAAAAAAATCTAGACAGCAAGTGAGTTTTGGAAACTCTTGGAGGTGCTCATGCAACGTGAAATATTTTAGCGCGTAGATTTTACTATTCTGTTGTATAAAATAAAAGTAGTCAAATATTAGAGAGTTTGACTTAGCGTAATTCATAAAGTTGATTTATCGAGGGACTACGGGAGGGAGTCCAACATATGTAGCGTAGAAATAACGTCTCTGTTCCGTGCTTGTCGTTTGCAGCTTGATGAATGACCGGAAATGGTTTTATCCGAGACCTGTTTATTGACGTAATCAGCTAGCATCGGGGTCCCATGCTCAGGTATATATGCTGTACCTGCTCTCGTTACGGATACAAGAAGAAGACAAAGCACGTGCTGCTGCCTCGCCCCAGATCATATTTCATTAGTTCGCTGAAAACAGACTTTATTTCGGGCAGTTTCCTATTGCCTTTATATTTTCATGGCGACGACTTATTTTTTATTGGTTTCTTTGTTTTATTATAACAAGGATGCCTTTGCAGTGTCACATTGATCATGATCTCACTTTGTAATCATTATTATATAGATTGTGCAAGTGACCCACCTGCCATTGAAGATTTGTAGCCCTATATATATGGGCATGCAGGTTCGAAAAACTCGAACCGGCCGTACATACGTTTTGTTGGAAACTGACATGATCTTTATGTTGGGTATGTAATACTGTACGTACTCGTTCCTCAGCTCGTACCTAATTTATGGAACATGCACGGCAAAACAAATCATAATACAAAGCCATGTTTGACAGGCTTTAAATAACTCCAGCTCTTTTTCCAACTGCACCGGCTATGGCTCCTCGTCACATTGTACCAAGGAGGTAAAGCATTACCAAACAAGACCTAAGGCTAAATCTGTATTCAGTAATAGATAACATATAGACTTTCTTTTTTTGAATGAAATATTAAGTCTACTGGGTTTTGACCAACCTTGTCGATAAAGATATGTTTGTAACACCTAATTAAAGTTGGCATTGTGTTAGTTGTCAGACGTGTTAATGACCGTTACGTTGACCCAAGATTATGATGAAAAAGAAAAAAAAGCAGACCGAACAAACAGGAACGGAGGAACCAGCTAGGTACTTATAAAAGGAAAAAAGAACATACCAGAACGAGCCTGAAACGGGATCGAAGGTACTTATACTCGAAAAAATCAAAAAAAGAATGAGGAACCGAATAGAAGACGTTCGAACGTGCGGAAAAGAAAATCAAACCGAACAAAATGACGACCAACAAAAGAAATGCCTAAAAAAGAAGAGAGAGAGAGAGAGAAAGAGAGGAGGGATTCGTAGAAAAGAAAATCTATTGATTTGCGTGAAGCAGCAGTGCAAGTAGCAGATCGGCATCTCTATCCGTGTCTCACGTACAGCAACAACAATTTTAGATTGGAGACAGTCTTCCGCTTTGCACGTGAAGATATATAGCAGCGGCATGGCTGGCTTTTTATAGATGCACCGACCGGTGAATCACACACGAACCAGAAGAACAACTTGACTTGTACTCGGTCTCTCCATTGCAGCAAAACACAAACCATGCACATATCGAATCGATTATGAGTCAAAATAGGAAAAAACAACAAACAGAAGAAGGATCGATCCTTTTCTACTTGGATTATGATTTGTATTTAGGATACTCCGGATCGGAGAGATCGGAAATTTTGACTCTTTTATATGTTTTTCTATCCTATTAGAGTTCCTATTTAGGTTACTCAAAGGATTGGACAAATCTTTTTGTATTAGGATTAGAATTCGTAGCTATCCCGGTTACACTACTATATAGGGTGTATATAAAACAGGAGGCCGTAAATTTTACATTCACAGAGTTACTTAAGGGAGGTGGACATAAAAATGGGCTAAAATTTGTCTCTTTATTATTAGGTATAGATATAGACACTGGTAGAGAACAGAGCTTTACTCCTGGTGGGGAACCCCCTCTAGTCCCGGTTCCCCACCCGGGAGCAAGCATCCGGGCCTAAAGAGGGGTCCTTTAGTCCCGGGTCAGGAACCGGGACTAACCTTTAGTCCCGGTGGGTAACACCAACCGGGACTAAAGGTGCCTCCTGACATGCCACGATGGCCGACACCTTTCGTCCCGGTTGGTAATACGAACCGGGACTAAAGGTTTTTTTTCTTTTTTTCTTTTCTTTTCATTTTTTTGTTTTCTTTTCAAAATATGTTTTCGAAGTCGTATTGTACGCTGCTAATTATACATTTATACGCGCGTATAGTATGTTTCGGTTCAAGCACAATGAACGTATTAAATCACACAATTCAAGCATATAAATAAATAAATAAATATATATATATATATATATATATATATATATATATATATATATATATATATATATATATATGCATGCATGCATCATATATATATTTACATGCATGCATGCATATGTGTATTTTACATTATATTATTTCATGTGCATATATTACAAAAAGATTGCATTACAGTTGTTGTGATATAACAAGTTTCCTCTTATCGTCTAGCTTGGCTTCCATGGCAGTGTTGGGTCGAAGTAGAACTCGTCCTTGGAATCGATGACCTGCTCATTAAAAATCCGGCTATAGACTCTTGAATTGCTTTGATTTGGTCTTGCCGTATGATCTTTTCCTCCAACCATCGAGTCTACAGGTTTGAATTAAAGGAAAATAAATTAATATATGTACATATATATATATATAAAGACATAGTAACACAATCAATAATAATAATTAAATGAATATATAGTGTATTTTTAACGTACTTTGAGTCTCTCTGTAGGAGTTCTTTGGGAGACCACCTTGATAAACTTGCAAACATAGTAACCACAGTAGTTGTTCCCCTGTTCCTGCCTTAGACACCACTTTACGAGAAAAAGATTTGTCATCCAATCTGGTGATCCGGTGAAAGCTATATGTTTAATTAATAAAGATGATGCGATTTAGGGGACTTACTTTCAAAGGGATTATATTCAGTGGCGCTTTGCATTTTCCCATGTGTTGCTTCTCAATAAAGGTTTTCCAAACACTGCCCAATAAAAAATTTGCCACGTCGTCAGATATAGTTAATCATCATGTTTGTGTGTGTATATAGTTGCTAGAGATACCGAAATTACCTCTGGATAATATCTATCATATCTTGGTAGTCTTGTTGTGGTTTTCTCATCGAGTCATAGATTATCAAGTGACTTTTCACCAGATCGATGTCCATCAATATCCAGTGATTGCTGTATGTGTTTATAGGATATAACGCATAACACTCATTAATTAACTAGAATCAACATATGAGCCATTAAGGATGATCGACATTATTAACACTCACTTGAAGTTGTAGGGAAAGAGTATATCCTTCTTGTGGCGTTGGTTCACTAAGAAGTTCATGAGGTTACTCTCTGACTCAGACTTCCAATTAGTCTTTGGAGTAACTGGGTCTTTGAATACTATATGGGGATCAACAAAACCAATTTCATTGCAACCTTCCTTTCTGAGCTCTGTCATTGTAAATCTGCATATATATAGTACTTGTTAGGATAATTTATATGCATATACACACATATGATGAGTTTAATAATAGATCGAAAGAATTATTACTTACAAGCAATAGCAGCTAATGATAACTTTGTTCAGAGAGGTCAGGTGGCATAGTTGATGAAATTCTGCAAAGTCAACATACATAACATCATCGTCACGGAACCAATGTTCGTCTCTAATTCTGACACCAACGCAGAAGTCTCCACCGGTAGACGCCTGCATGTACCACTTGTTTAGCAGGTATATTTGCGTCCCTAGATCAGATAAGGCTTGAGGGTTGTATAGACTCTGGCCTAGTACAAATTTTTTCTTCCAAATATCAACCTCTGCCGCACTCTCAATGTTTCCATCACCAAACATCTGGTAAAGGTCGAGACCAGTCTCATCAATAAATTCACCAAGGTGATCCAAATCGACATCCAGAGGTATGTTTGCCTGATGCATAAATCCTAAATTCGAACCATATTCATTACCAACAACTAGCGGGGGGACTGATTGGTGCGCTTGTTGTCCGAGTTGGGCAACTCATTTCCCTGCCCGCTTCTTTTTTTTTGTGCCACCTCAATTGACTTGGTGAGAGTGCGGTCATAGTCCGTTAACGTTGATTTGGACGGCTTACGAGATTCCCGCTGTTGTTGCTGGTAAGAAGCCACCCTTTTTCTTAGAATATCTGGAGCTACGAAGAAGTACGGTTTCTCCGAGTTTCTCCTTGCTTCTTGATTCTTTTTAAGTTTGTCATAGAATCTAGACATATCTTTTTTATATGCATCAGTTCCTTCTTCCTTCTCTTTAGATATTATTTTGGAAATAGCCCTTGGTTTCACGGTGGCTTTCTTTGCCGGCGGGGACTGGTTCTTCGTTTGCAGGGCTGGCCTCTTGCTAGGCTTCTTGGTAGGCGGGGGCGGGGGAGGCGTTGGAGACCTCCTTGGAGGTGTTGGCAGCGGCGTTGGAGACCTCCTTGGAGGTGGCGGCTGCGGCGTTGGAGACCTCCTTGGAGATGGTGTGGATGCAGCCTCGCCTTCCAACACAATGTCATCGTACAGAGCACTATGATGATCTGGTGATTGAACAATTGGATTTAGGTTGGGGGAGGATCTGCTACAAAAAAAGGAATGACATATTATTATGAGCAGATTGTTAATTATTTAAGCCAATACAAATTAATGATGTAGTATTTTCATCCGCACGTACCTATGGTGAGATAGTTCAAGAGGAGGTGGAGCCAACATCCCGAGAATGATGATGTAGCGCTTGCGCCATAGAATGAATGTCTTCTCTACTTCTCCTAGAGTCTTCTCGCCATCACCTCCAGGAATGTCAAGAGGCAAATCACTAAAACCTTTTTCAGCTTTATCTACCGAGATGGTAGCATATCCTTCTTGGATTATATTCTCATGAATCCTTGGTGTCTTGGTTCGGTCGATAGGATTAACAAGACCGATAGCCACCTTGATTGTGGAATTCCCCTTCGGAATGTGTAGCTCACACGATGTACAAGGTTCAGTGACGTCATCCACAGGGAAGCGCAGTCCTGTGTCCCCTTGATTTGGTATCTTCGTGGAAGCGCAGCTGGTTTTCAACTGAATAGATTGGCTAATGTTGATTCCTGGCTCTGATGCCTGCTTGCTTGCACTCACTGCTATTTGCACTTGCCTTCTGATTTCCTCCTGCATTCTCGCTTCAAGGTTTTTTTCCCGCTCCTGTGCTTCACGCACCGCTTCCTCCAACCTCTAGAGCCGCTGTGCCTCTTCTTCCTTCTTTCTCTGGTGGCTTCTGTAGGAAGGTCTGTCCTGAGGGAATCCATGCTCCCACGAGACACTTCCTTTGCCTCTAGTTCGGCCACCATGTTCAATAGTCCCGATGGCGTATGTCAGCTCATCCTTCTCTCTGTTGGGCCTGAACGCACCACTAGCAGTAGCTCTCTGAGCATAAAACAATCTTTCTGCTGCTTCTTGCAGTCTTGCGCCATAAACGCACTTCCCTGTCTCCTGGTCCAGTGTACCCCCATGAGCGAAAAACCAATTCTTTGCACGTTCTCCCCACTCGAGTGATTCTAGTGTGATACCCTTGGCAAGAAGGTCTGCTTCCATTTTGTTCCACTTCTTAATGGCAGTCGGGTAGCCACCTGATCCCAAGTTATGGTGGTATGTCTTCTGTTGGGCATTACGTTGGTTCTTTATCACCCGACTCACACCCTCTTCCGAAGTCTTGTACTGTACAAACTCATCCCAATAGGGCCTCTGCTTTGAGATCGGGCCTAGGATAGTAAAATATGGTGCTATGTTCTTCTTGACATACGTCGTTTATAGGTGTTTCTTCCAAGTCTACAACTGGGTGGCCATCTTCTTCATTGCCCAATCCCTAACTCGCTCCTTCAATTCATCACCATCTATTATATCATCATAACCATCTGTTTGGAGCGTGAAATGTACCAAGATATCTTTCCAAATTAACGTCTTGTCACGATCGGAGACAAAACTGATATGAGGAGCATTGGTCTTCTTCTTCCATTCGCGGGTACTGATCGGGAGCTGGTCCCGTACAAGGTAACCACAGTGGTGCACGAATTTCATTTTATTCGGCCCCCCCGGTTCTCCTGTATCCACATTGAACTCCGAGATGATGAAGCGGCCCTCCAATGGCTTTTTGGGACCTCGAACATTTTTACTCTTCGTTGTAGTTGTTGATGTCAATCTAGAGGGCTACAAAACATAAACATTATTTTTAATGTCATGAGCACACATAAGACATATGATAATATATATAGCTAATAATAAAAAATATATACATGGCCAATATGTTGTTGCTCATTTTGTTCTAGAGCTAAGTACTGACTCCCGTCATTTGCATCCTCTTGCACGTTATTTTTAGCACCATCATCGCCGGCAACTTGAGTGCCAGTGTTGATCAAATTCATCATCAACTCCTCCTCATCCATGTTTCTCGGGTCGGCCATCTAGCTTCAAAAAACAAAACCAATATATAGTACATCAAATCTTTGCTTACATGCGTAAAATCTTCCGCCGTATAAACCCTTAACCCTAAACGAGTAGGTTTTGACGGGTGAAGGTTGGTTTGTATGATAAGAAGAATCAGGAAGCGAGTAGGTTTTGGCGGCGGTCCCGCCTGAAACAAAAGGGGGGCGTCGCTACGCATTAGGTTTTATTAAACGGAAAATAGCGAGCCTCGCCTGAAAGAAAGGGGCATCGTTGCGCGTCAAGTTTCTGAGAACAATAAACGATGAGCCTCGCCTAAAAGAAAAGGGGGCGTTGCTGCAAACCAAAGTGACAACAAAATCGCACTGCATCCTGACTCGTCGAGTAAATAGCTCCAAATAATGTTTACAATGATTGGAACCCTCGAAGAGGTTCACAACAACACGCCAAATTTACAACAAATACAACAACACACGTTACATCGATAAAAAATAGACATCAAGTCGACCCTTGGCGTTGGAACTCCCAAACATCGGGAGCATCCTCTTCAAAACACACCTCCCATGCCATATCCCTCGCCATCTCCATAACTGTATTTTCAAGCACACTCTCAAACACTTCATCTGCTACACCCTTCATAGACTCAGCTATATCATCCACAACCACCTGCAAACCAACCTTCACCCACCAAAAATGATTGAATGAGAGCGGCGTAACCCTAAACCCTAGGGCGAACGAGGGCGGCGGTGCTCCGCCGTATAAACCCTAAACCCTAGGGCGAATGAGGGCGGTGGTGCTCCACCGTATAAACCCTAGGGCGAACGAGGGCGGCGATGCTCCGCCGTATAAACCCTAGGGCGAACGAGGGCGGCAGTGCTCCGCCGTATACATAGAAATGCATGGCGCTTATAGATGGCGCGTATACACTGGAATTTTTTCGATCTGTTCCTTTGGCGCTTTCTTTCTTATAATAGTTAGCGCGATAGAGAATAATGCCCGTCTGAACGCCGTGTGCGACGTGCCATGAAAATTAGCTAAGTATACGTTTGGGTTTGTGATCGATACACACATTTGTTGACGTATGTACGTATGCAAGTGACAACCAACAAAGTTTCGCTACTGTATCAAAGCATGCACGTAGGAATAAAAGAAAACGTGAACAACATGTACGTACGGTTACCATGATCGTTGCCTAAAACATATGTGTTTCATGCATGGAGATCGATGGAATAGGATCGGAGCAAGCACAGCTAGCGTACCTCGGGGCGGCCGGCGGTGTGGCCGCGCGTCTGGCCGGGGCGAGGGTACTGGCGCGGTGTGGCCGCGCGCGTGCGTGTCTGGCCAGGGCGAGAGAGTACCAGCGGTGTGGCCTTGTGTCTGGCCGAGGCGGCCGGGCAGCAGCTGGCGCCGCGAGGTCATCGGCGCGCGGGGTGGCGTGGGGACCGCGGACGCGCACAAGGCGGTGGCGACGACCGACGTCGAGCGGGGTGGCAGCGGCGTCCTCGGTGTGGCGGGCTGAGTGGCGTGGGCGCAGGGGGAGAGGAATCGGTGAAGAACGCAAGGAAGAAGATGGCACTGGTATATATATATGCCACGCCCCTTTACTCCCGGTGCCATCCCCCCACCAGGAGTAAAGGTCCTTTACTCTCGGTGCGTGTTACCAACCGGGACTAAAGGTATACCTTTACTCCCGGTTGGTAACACGCACCGGTTGGTAATATGCACTAGGAGTAGAGGTTTTTTTGGCGGGCCACGAAACTGCAGGCCACCTTTACTCCCGGGTGGGCTTCCAACCCAGGAGTAAAGGTGGGCTGTAGTTTCATTTCCCGCGTGTTTTAAGCAATAGTCTTGTTAAATGCAATAGTTTTTGTTAAATACATAGTAAATTAAATAAAAGGCATAAAATTATTTTGTTAAAAATATGGATTTTCTTTTTCTTTATTGCACATAGGAAAAATCTATAACCTAACTTTTTTTATTTTTTGTTACAATTATAAAACATAATGTAACTAATATGTATTATTTCGTTAATGCAAAAATGTAGTGTTTAATTAAAATTTTTAAAACTATTGGTTTTGGACAGGAAATTTGTTTTCACATCAATTTAGCGTTAATATTTTAATTTTTTATCACTCAATATCCTAATTTACCTTTTTGAGAGAGAAATCCCACCAAATCAAACATTGATTTAATTTGAAACATGACATAATAAACATCTGAATTCACAATTATTACATAATATCTTAAACACACACTATATTAAATCACTATATCATCAAGTGGGCACAGCAGTGAACTTCTTCTTTACGTATGTCCCTTGGTTATGATCGCGTCATAACCATGGAGTGTCCTCATCATTTACCAAGATGCTAGGGTCTTTGTTCACTTTGAAGGGCGGAATTCGGTCATCCTTTTCATAATCTTCTGACATGTCCAACTTGTCCTCAATTCCCACGATGACTCTTTTCCCTGAAAGAACTATGTGGCGCTTTGGCTCTTTGGTTGAGTCATTATCGTTTTTCCCTCTTTTTGGTTTGGTAGACATATTATTGACACAGAACACCTGATTCACATCCTTAGCAAGGACAAATGGTTCATCTTTGTACCTAATATTACTAAGGTCTGCTGTTGTCATTCCATACTCGTTGTCTACTGTTACCCCGCCTCCGGTCACCTTGACCCATTGGCACTTGAACAATGGGATCTTCAAAGTAGGTGCATATTCTAGTTCCCATATTTCATCTATGCGTCCATAATATGTCTGCTTATTCCCATTCGGGTCTGTGGCATCTATGCGGACACCACTATTTTGGTTGGTACTCCTTTTATCTTAGGCTACTATATAGAATATGTTCCCATTTATCTCGTACCCTTTGTATGTGACGATATGCCATGATGGTTGCATAGCCAATAAATACAGTTGCTCATGGATGCTCTCATCACCTTGACATTTTTTTCACAACCAACCGCCGAAAGTTTCCATGTGCTTACGCGTAATCCAAGCTTCAGTCTTCCCTGGAAACTCGGATCGTAAGAGATCCTTGTGTGTCTCAATATACGGATCTACCAAAGAGGAGTTTTGTAGAACTGTGTAGTGTGCTTTATTGAAATGATCATCATCCGTACCAATATATGTTTTCCTCCCTAGTGTCCCCTTTCCGCTTAGTCTCCCCTCATGTCTCGATTCAGAAACACCAATCGAGTCAAGGTCGGGAATAAAGTCAACACAGAACTCAATGACCTCTTCTGTTCCATAGCCCTTGACGATGCTTCCTTCTGGGCGAGCACGGTTGTGAACATATTTGCTTTGTAGGTAGTGGCGGGCAATTCATTGTCCTTTGGAAGCATCTTCTTTTGGATTTTTAGTAACTCTCCAAATCCCTTATCAGATACACCATTCTTTGTCTTCCATTGCAGCAATTCTAGTGTGGTTCCCAACTTTTTCTGCCCTGCATCACAAGTTGGGTACAACAATTTCTTGTGATCTTGTAGCAACCGCTCGAACTTGATCTTCTCCTTTTCACTTTCACATTCTCTTTGTGCATCACGAATGACCTGAGAAAGATCATCAGCCGGCTCATCTTCTGCGGCTACCTCTTCTTCAGCTTCTCCCATTGCAGTATCATTGAAGCACGCACCATCGGGAATAATATCATTGTCGTCCCATTGTTCTTCTTCATCTTCTTCCATTACAACACCGGTTTCTCCGTGCTTCGTCCAACAAAAATAGTTTGGCATGAAACCCAACTTGAACAAGTGTGAATGAAGAGTCCTTGAGCAAGGATATTCCACCGTATTCTTACATATGGCACATGGGCAGCACATGAAACCGTCGTGTTTGTTTGCCTCGGCCGCACGTAACAAAGAATGCACGCCGTCAATGAACTCTTGGGAGCGGCGATCAGCATTGTACATCCAATGCCGGCTCATCTGCATTACATGACATAAATACCATATTAAAACCTAGATCATAATTAATTATTTATACAACATGCGTGCCACCACAAAAGATACAAATTTATGAAAGCATTGCTACAATGTAGACAATCCCAACTACCACTAAAAGAACTAAAGTTAAAATACATTTCAGGAGCACAAGGATTTCGCGACTAATCTCAACTAAAACAGACAGATCCCCCGATTGGACAACATCTTTGGGCTTCTTCGGCTGGATCATTGCCTCATTAGCCGCCGTATCTGCCTGTTGTGCAAGATATTTTTGCACGAGTTCAATATACTCTTCCTCCCAGTAGAAGCCTGAACATCATCCACTGCCATCCCACTGAAATTAAAACAAAAAATTAGAACTTTAATCACAATCATCATTAAAATAGTTATAAACTAACCATAATCATTAAATACGATAAAATAACTCACATTGCGATCCAGACACTTGTAGAAGATACGATCCTTGTTGGGACCCTCTTTCTTCACTCGGTACTCCATCACAATCTTCGTCTCATCACGACACTTGTCGCATGGAATGAGAGGGAGGCCCGGCCTAAGTCGCTTTGGAAACCCATGAGAGGCCGAGGACCCGGAAGCAGTTGCCATCTACTCTCTATACTCATTTTTTAATACACTATAAATTTCTCATTTTATAAACAAATAAAATTAAGAAACTATAAAATTATCTATATCTCTAAACAATGAAGCACTTGCCATCTACTCTCTATACTCATTTTCTAATACACTATAAATTTCTCCTTTTATAAACAAATAAAATTAAGAAACTATAAAATTATCTATATCTCTATACTCATTTTTAATACATTATAGCTCAAAAACATGTTTTAATAAATAACCATCCGTACTAGTTGACCTTGCTTACGTGATCATCTCGGCGAGCATTTATCCATCGGACGGCACCGTACTTGGTCAAGGAAGAGCTCCGATTCTACGAGGAAGGGAACACGGTCTTCCACGACCATTGTCGCTCTCCCTCGTAGAATCAAAGCTCCTCCTTGATATCCGTTACCGCTCGGCAGAGAACATGCTCGCCGAGCTGAACACGGTCCGCAAGTTCAACTAGTACGGATTTTCTATAATTTTCTAACTATTTTCTAAGTTTATATTTATATATACTACGTTTGGGTACGGTGATTGATAGACTACTGCGACGATATCGGGACATGTGAATAAATAACCATCCGTACGAGTTGAACTTGCTTACGTGATCATCTCGGCGAGCATTTCTCCACCGGACGGCACCGTACTTGGTCAAGGAAGAGCTCCGATTCTACGAGGAAGGGAACATGGTCTTCCACGACCGTTGTCGCTCTCTCTCGTAGAATCAAAGCTCCTCCTTGACGTCCGTTACCGCTCGGCAGAGAACATGCTCACCGAGCTGAACACGGTCCGCAAGTTCAACTAGTACGGATTTTCTATAATTTTCTAACTATTTTCTAAGTTTATATTTATATATACTACGTTTGGGTATGGTGATTGATAGACTACTGCGACGATATCGGGACATGTGAATAAATAACCATCCGTACTAGTTGAACTTGCTTACGTGATCATCTCGGCGACCATTTATCCACCGGACGGCACCGTACTTGGTCAAGGAAGAGCTTCGATTCTACGAGGAAGGGAACACGATCTTCCACGACCGTTGTCGCTCTCCCTCGTAGAATCAAAGCTCCTCCTTGACGTCCGTTACCGCTCGGCAGAGAACCTGCTCACCGAGCTGAACACGGTCCGCAAGTTCAACTAGTACGGATTTTCTATAATTTTCTAACTATTTTCTAAGTTTATATTGATATATACTACGTTTGGGTACGGTGATTGACAGACTACTGCGACGATATCGGGACATGTGAATAAATAACCATCCGTACTAGTTGAACTTGCTTACGTGATCATCTCGGCGAGCATTTCTCCACCGGACAGCACCGTACTTGGTCAAGGAAGAGCTTCGATTCTATGAGGAAGGAAACACGGTCTTCCACGACCGTTGCCGCTCTCCCTCGTAGAATCAAAGCTCCTCCTTGACGTTCGTTACCGCTCGACAGAGAACATGCTCGCCGAGATGAACACGGTCCGCAAGTTCAACTAGTACGGATTTTCTATAATTTTCTAACTATTTTCTAAGTTTATATTTATATATATACTATGTTTAGGTACGGTGATTGACAGACTACTGCGACGATATCGGGACATGTGAATAAATAATCATCCGTACTAGTTGAACTTCCTTACGTGATCATCTCGGCGAGCATTTCTCCACCGGACAGCACCGTACTTAGCCATGGAAGAGCTCCGATTCTACGAGGAAGGGAACACGGTCTTCCACGACCGTTGCCGCTCTCCCTCGTAGAATCAAAGCTCCTCCTTGACGTCCGTTATCGCTCGGCAGAGAACATGCTCGCCGAGATGAACACGGTCCGCGCAAGTTCAACTAGTACGGATTTTCTATAATTTTCTAACTATTTTCTAAATTTATATTTATATATACTTTAACCTTCTTTCATGTAAATATGCAAGCTTGAAGTGATTTTGAGCTCAAATTGGTTACAAATGAAAAAAAAACCATAATAAAGAACCATATATATATATAGTGAACAAAATGACATAAGACAATGGTGAAAATGAGAGTATGAGATTGGTAACCTTTACAACTGAAGAATCGACGGAGGAATCGAAGAAATCGACGGAGGAATCGAAGAATGGAGGGAGAAACAATGGAGGGAGAGAGGAAGCAAGAACACTAGTGCAGTGAGCTTCAAAATGTGCTGAGCTCGGGCTCGGGGAGGAAGAAGGAGACAGCCGATATATAAAGGGGGACCTTTAGTTCCGGTTGGTGGCTCCAACCGGGACTAAAGGTAACTTTCCAACCCCGGGCGCAGCCACAGCCCGGGAGTAGACCTTTACTCCCGGTTGGAGCTACCAACCGGAAGTAAAAGTATACCTTTAGTCCTGGTTGGTGGCTCCAACCGGGACTAAAGGTTCCTGCCACCTCTATCTAGCGCAGTAGCCATTGGGCAGGGACCTTTAGTCCCGGTTGGAGCCACCAACCGGGACTAAAGGTATTTCTAGTTCCGGACGCAAAAAATTCTGGGACTAGAGCCCATTTTAGCCGAGGAACAAAGGTCTGTTCTCTACTAGTGAGATATAGAAGTATAGATATAGATATAGATATAGCTAAATATAGAGGTATATGTTAGGAACACAGTACCTCTGAAACGTAGATCAGGGGATAAACATCTTACTTAGATGTAGAAATTGATTCCTCTACTTCGCCCTGGCGCAGTAGCGCCACAGCCGCGTGGACGCTGATGTCGTGGGAGCTCGGCGCGATGGAGTCCAGCGTAGTGGTGGCGATGTAGAGGTGACGGTGACGCGAGGTGCCACGGTCCGGTTGTGACGGTGAAGTCAGTGGGTCTTTCCGTCACTGGCAGCACCCTTTTTAGATCAGGTTAGGTTTAGCTGTTGGTGGTTCACGGCGGCTCAGGTCAACCTCGTAGTTAGAGCCCTAGTTCCTACCTCTCTTTATAGTGCTGTGCGACGGGGGCCCACCAAACATGGAATGGTTGGACGCCCCCGATCAGAGTGTTGATCCAAGGGCCCAATTTGGTGGAGATCAGACTAACATTCTCCCCCTTGATCTCACCTTATATCTTTCAATTTCATATTATTTACTTTTGTTCATTTCATTATAGATTAGCGCATAGAGCATGTTTCATCGTCACGGTCAATTGCCGATAGATTTAACAGCTACAATACATCACTCTATTCTGAAATAGATACTTAACTTTGGGCCTTCTTTTGTCCAGTAATTATAGGCTTTCCCTTAAACCCATGCCGGCTACATGTTCTCTGAACACGTTGAGTGGTAAGCCTTTTGTAAGCAGATCCGCGAGCATCTTTTTGGTACTTATATGCTCAAGACTTATGACATGATCCCAGACTTTATCTTTCACAACATAATACTTTATGTTAATGTGATTGGCAGCACTACTTGACTTATTGTTGTGAGCATACTGTACTGCCAGATTATTATCGCAGTATAACTTAAGTGGTCTATAGATGTCGTCAACCACCTTCAAACCGGGTATGAACTTCTTTAGTTAGTTCACCTGCCCCGTTGCCTCATAATACGCTAAAAACTCGGCATACATTGTGGACGATGTAGTGATGGTTTGCTTTGAGCTTTTTCATGAAATAGCTCCCCCTACGAGAGTGAATACATATCCAGACGTGGATTTTCTATCATCTCCCGCATAATCGGAATCTAAATATCCCACTATTTGGAGCGAATCTGATCTTCTATACGTCATCATGAGGCTTTTCGTTCCTTGCAAATAACGCAAGACTTTCTTTACTAATTTCTAGTGTTCTATTTCAGGATTGCTCTGGAATCTGCCAAGTAACCCGGTAACAAATGCCAAGTCAGTGCGCGTACATACTTGAGCATATTGCAACCTTCCGACAGTTGAAGCATATGGAACCATTTTCATTTTATCGATCTCATACTGATTACTGGGGCATTGAAGATCCCCACATCTATCGCCCTTGACTATAGGAGCAGGTGAGGGACTACATTTGTGCATACTGAATTTCTTTAAGATCTTTTCTATGTATGCCTTTTGTGACAGTCCTAATACCCCTTTACTTCTATCTCGGTGAATCTCGATCCCTAGAACGAATGAAGTTTCACCAAGATCTTTCATATCAAATTTTGAGGACAAAAACTTCTTTGTCTCTAGTAGTAGACTGGCATCATTACTAGCAAGTAAGATATCATCCACATACAGGACAAGAAAGATAAACTTCTCATTCTTAAACTTTGCATAGGCACAATTGTTCTCTACATTCTCTTTAAACCCAAAATTCCTTATTGTATGATCAAACTTCAAGTACCACTGTCTTGAAGCTTGTTTTAATCCATAAATGGATTTCTTTAGGCGGCATCCCATTCGTTATTTTCCTTCCATGACAAAACCTTTCGGTTGTGCCATGTACACATTTTCCTCCAAGTCCCTGTTGAGAAATGTCGTCTTTATATCCATCTGATGTAATTCTAAATCGTAATGTGCCACTAATGCCATTATGATTCTGAAGGAATCTTTATATGAGACTGGAGAAAAGGTCTCATTATAATCAATGTCTTCTCTTTGCGTAAAGCCTTTTGCCACAAGTCGCGCTTTATATCTCTCTATATTCCTTTGAGAGTCAAGTTTTGTTTTGTAGACCCATTTACAGCCTGTTGTTTTGGCTCCTTTAGGAATTATTTCTAAGTCTCGAACTTTATTGGCATTCATAGATTTCATTTCATCTTCCATGGCCTCAAGCCACTTTGATGAATGATCACTTCTCATGGCTTCTTCAAATGAGGTGGGATCATCCTCCATTTAAAATTCCTCAGTGTTGTATACTTCATAGTCAACAGGAATAGTTGATTTTCTAACTCTTTAAGACCTTCTAGGGGCCTCCACATTTAGCACATCTTCTATTTGAGGCTGTTGTTGCTCCCCCTCATGTGTGGCAATAGGTTCTATAGGATCCTAAAGAACAGGTTCCTCATCGTCATTTATTATTGCCACAGGCAAAATAACAACAGGTGCTGGCACCACAGTATCTTGCACTATCGGTGCAGCGATAGCAGAAAGTGAGAAAAATGGCTCATGAATCATTGGAGTGGGCGCATACACCCGCTTATCTTCAAGGTCAATTTCTGAAGCTACTATGCCCCCTCATCATTTTATCCTCTAGGAAGACAGCGTGTCTCGTTTCCACAAACTTTGTATGTCTCTCTGGACAGAAGAAACGAAAACCTTTTGACTTTTCTGGGTAGCCAATAAAATGGCAACTTACTCTTTTGGGATCTAGCTTCCCAATATTTGGGTTAAATACTTTGGCCTCAGTAGGACTCCATCACACACGTAAGTGGTTTAGTGAGGGTACTCTTCCTATCCACGACTCATATGGTGGTTTAGGCACCGACTTACTTGGTACTCTATTGAGAATATGAATGACGGTTTTTAATGCCTCCATCCACAGGCTCAACGGTAAGGTGGAGTAACTTATCATACTACGCACCATATCCATCAGGGTATAATTGCGTCTTTCAGCTACTCCAATCTGCTGAGGTTCGCCCGGTGTAGAATACTGGGCTACTATGCCATTCTCCTGTAAGAACCTTGCAAAAGGTCCTGAAACTTGGCCATATGGGGTATGCCGATCGTAGTACTCCTCCCCCATGGTCGGACCTGACTATCTTAATCTTTAAATTGTGTTGGTTTTCAACTTCTGCCTTAAATATCTTAAATTTATCCAATGCTTCTGTTCTTTCTTTGATTGGATAAATATAGCCATAACAGGAGTAATCATCCGTGAATGTTATGAACGAACCATAACCATCCACACTCTTTACAGGAAATGGACCACAGATGTCTGTATGAATAATCTGTAAAATTTCTGCGCTTCGTTTGACATCTTTCTTAATTTTCTTTACATACTTTCCTTTTATGCATTCTCTGCATTGTTCTAAATCTGAGAACTCTAATGGAGGAAGAATATCATTCTTAACTAGTCTTTCTATTCTCCCCTTGAAATATGGCATAAACGACAGTGCCATAATTTCGACGATGCATCGTGAGCACTCTTTCATTTTCTATTTACATCCACAGACGAGGATACATTCTCATTGTCACATGCAACGTTTCCATCATCGCATACAACATTCACATCATCACGTAGTGATAACTAATAAAGCTCATTTTGTAAGATAGCAAGACCAACATATGTATTATTAAATGTTATCTTACATTTGCCATTTCTAGAGTACCTCTCTGTCATCAGCTGCTTTATCAGCTAGGTAGCATATATCTTTGAAGAGCCAGTGAACTGACTCTTTATACTATCGAGGTACTCGGTGACCGTGTCACACTCTGGGATTGAGCCCATATGTCTTTGAAGAGCCAGTGAACTGACTCTTTATACTATCGAGGTACTCGGTGACCGTGTCACACTCTGAGATGGAGCCCATAATTGCAGGCTCAATCGTTTTCTTTATCACAGCCAAACATTTCTTGTTGGCAGTGACCCACTTCCTATGCTCAAGGTCATAGGACATCTTTATGTGATTCAAAATCCCTCTCTCTAGTTGCCCAAGCGGTATCAGCCTCGTTTGTCTACCTCACTGGTGCCACATGCTCAGTGGGACACGGTGAGGTGACTACCCAGTCCACCTCAGCCAAGATGAAGACCAGGTCAATCTTTTTTTTCCACTCCGTGTAGTTGTCACATTTGGGACTGGGGATCTCTTTGATACAACCCATCAAGTTGTATCCGCCTGGCAACACAATTCATATAGAGTGAGAACATAAATAATAACAACAATTGCATGCCTTGATTCCAACCTTGATCAAAATTAAAACATACAACTGTTTATACATTAAATCTACATCACCGTTGGGCAGAAATAGAAATAATGCAAAAAAAATCATTAAAATTACGATATTGTTATTAACAACGTTGGTCAGAAAATAACAACATATAATCATGTCAAGATCTCTTTTTCTCCAATTAAATATCACGTTGGTTCAAAATAACTAGAGAATAAACTTATTTCTTTAGCAGCGGAAACATGAAAAATTCATTATTTATTTTTTAGAAGCATTAAATTTTTCTCAAATATTCTCTAAAAATTATCCCGTTGGTTCAAATTTAACAGAGATATTAAACTAGACAAAATTCATCGAAATCTGCTTCTGAAAATTAAATAAAACAAAAACAAAAAATGTTACTGTGCAATTTGGACCGAAATTCTTGGCGCACTGTGCACTGTCGTGGCCCAACTGTGAAAATCGGCCCGCTCCTGTTCGGCTCTTGCGCGCGCTGCGCCTTCCTAGGCCGTAACCTGGGCCTGGGCCGGCAAAGCCGCACGCGCCCGCCTTGGCCAAAAGTTGGCCCGTTCGCTGTCAGTCGTTCATCTGCATTGGACGGTCGAGCGCACGCATCGGTCGAACAAAACCCCGGTGCGGCAGCCTCCCCGAAACCCTATCTCATTTTCTTCGTTCCCTTTCTCTTTCCTCCTCAGCGCCGCAGAGAGAAGGAGCAGCGCCGCAGCCATGGCGGCCGGAGGAAGTGCTGGCGCCGCCACGCGCCCCTTCGCCGGTGCGTGCGTCCACCCAAGGGTGAGCGCACCACCGTCGAAGGGCTGCGCTGCGGTACCCTTGACACCCGAGCCCGAGGCGGAGCCACGCGGTGGCGTGACCTGCCCGGTCGGCGCCTCTGGTTCTTCCCACGCACCGGCCATGGAGATGGCCGGCGGCGAAGACCGGACGGCCGGGCCCCAGGTAGGAAGCCCCTTCTCTACTGTCCCCTTTCTCTTTCTAGGGTTAGGGTTTCTTTTCCCGATTCGATTTTTCTTTCGGTTTTGATTCGAGATCAGCGAGATAAGCCCCTTCCCCTTCTTTTCTTTTGGATCTTCTTTCTTTTCTTTTCGGAGTTGAACCAATTTGGGGTTGGGGTTATGGTTAGGGAAAGTTAGGGTTAGGGTTTGACTCACTGGAGACACTATTCTTCTTCCCCAGTGAGTGCTTCGTGGGTTAGGGTTCGGCTTCACGTGCCGAGACCCCTTTCTCTTCTCTTCTCATATCCGAACAGGATCTGTTCTTTTCTTGCCTCGCGCCGGCGAAGATGGCGGTGCGGCACCCTTCCCCGCGCGGTGGCGGTGGTGACCGGCAGTTGAGTGACGCCCGCCACCCTCCCGGTCTCTTTTCTATTTTCTTTTACCCGGTTAGGGTTAGGGTTTCAATCTGAATCGGATCGAACCCTCTGTTACTCTTCAATTTCTTTTCATTTATCTACCACATACTAGATCTACACACTGTTAACCTGCCTCTGGTACCATTGTTAGGAACACAGTACCTCTGAAACGTAGATCAGGGGATAAACATCTTAGATGTAGAAACTGATTCCTCTACTTCGCCCTGGCGTAGTTGCGCCGCAGCCGTGTGGACGCCGGTGTCGTGGGAGCTCAGCGCGATGGAGTCCAATGTAGTGGTGGCGATGCAGAGGCGACGGTGACGCGAGGTGCCGCATTCCGGTGGTGACGGCGAAGTCAGTGGGTCTTTCCGTCGCTGGCAGCACCCTCTTTAGATCGTGTTAGGTTTAGCTATTGGTGGTTCACGGCGGCTCAGGTCAACCTAGTAGTTAGAGCCCTGGTCCCCACCTCTCTTTATAGTGTTGTGCGACGGGGGCCCACCAACCATGGAATAGTTGGACGCCCCCGATCATGGCGTTGATCCAATGGCCCAATTGGTCGGTTGGTGGAGATCAGACTAACCGTATAGATATAGATGTAGGCATAGATATAGGTTTATTTTGTGCATGTACGCAAAAAAGAATTGTCTCGATGATCGTGCAGATTGTTGGCGTATATCAAACCGGACAATGCACCCGGATTAAGGCACGTACAATTGCAAGCAGAGTGCATGCAATGCAGCAAGGCGTGTAAACCTACATGCATGCCCAGATGCCCTTGCTGCTGCACGAGCACGATGCGTACTAGCAGTACTAGCAAGCTGCTAGCTGCACCCTGCATGCATGCGTCTGTCCGATCTACATCGATGGATATCGATATGTGATGCAGCGTGCCAAGCAAGGTCTCGTTCCGTGCGTCGTGACTGCGTGTGCATGGCCCGGCCGGGCTGCGCGTGTTTTTCATGTATCAATATAATCGTCGGAGTACCGCCATAAGTAGACCGGCCGGCCATATGCATATCAGCCAGTGCGTACTTACCGTACGTACGTGCAGCAAGAGCAGGGGCAGGGGCTTACACGACCACACACGCACACACACAAGCCAAGCCAAGAAAGTTGCCGGTTGCCGCTGCAAACTGCAGTTGCAATACACGGGCCGGCGCGCGCATCGATCCGTGTATGTACGCACGCGCAGCGCAAGCAGCTGGGCGCGGCACCAGAGCAGCTAGCAGTGGCAGTGAGTGCACACATGCATGTGAGTGAGCTGAGCGGTGAGGCCTGCTCTGCTAGGCAGTGAGCTGAGCACACGATGATGAGGCCATGATGCGGCGCAGCGCGTGCATGCGTTGGAGCGAGGAGCGCGGCCGGCGTCCTCGGGGGCGCGCACTCGCAACTTGCAAGCCAGCGCAGCGTAGACATGCATTG
The DNA here is from genome assembly GCF_019320115.1 of Miscanthus floridulus. NCBI lineage: Eukaryota > Viridiplantae > Streptophyta > Magnoliopsida > Poales > Poaceae > Miscanthus > Miscanthus floridulus. The sequence goes on from NC_089580.1 coordinate 192,859,020, forward strand.
CATGCGTGTACGTGGGCGCAGCAAACACACGCAACACCAGGCGACACAGGCGCGGGTGGCGGTGGCCTGGTGCCTGGTATGTATCTATCTATCTCCTATGCATATGCCTGCAGCATGCTACAAGCGCACGTACGTACGAGGCCGGCCGGTGCCGCCGTGTACGTGCCTGCCGCTGCGCCCAGCATCCGCACATGGATGGCCTGGGCCCTGGGACGACGGCGACGACGACGACGACACAGGCATCTGGCGCGCGCGCGCGGATCGGACACGGCCGCGCGCGCGCCGGCCGGCCTAACGTTTACGTTACGTGCGCGCGCATATACTTGGCAGTTGGCACGCACACGCGGCGCGACACGGCAGAGACGACACAGAGCGAGAGCGAGAGCCGGGCGGACGGACGGTGGCGTGCGGTGCGAGGAGGCAGAGAGAGAGAGAGAGAGAGAGAGGTCTCTGCCCTCTGATCGATCTGCTCGGCTGCTCCGGGATCCTGCCGCTAGGGCATCGACGGGACCGATAGCTCATTAATATACAGCTTCGTGGCTTGGACGTATGTAGCCATCCACCGTTTGGCCAAATTTGGGGCCATCTACCCATGCATGCATATGACGCATGCATATGCATGCATGCAATGCCAGGGGGCCGGCGGGCCGGGGGTGACGACGATCCATCAGCTGTATCGGTCGACATCGATCGGTGCTTTCTTGGCGCCATGCACATAAAGATTCTGGACCATGGATACATTTCTTCGACTGGGAAATAAAAAAGCCCTGTACCGTCTGCAGCTCTCCTCGCACTGGCAGGACCGATCGACACGATGACGCAGACGCCTCAATGGTCAGGAACTCATCTTCGCTTCTCTCTGCGGTGATTTATTTGGACGTGTCTCACGGAAATAATTTTTTTTCCTTCGCAAACGTATGTATTTTATTAAGAGAAAGAGAAAAACTACAGCTCACAATCTATGTATGGGCAACATGAGTGGCGACCATCGTTGGGCAATTGGCACCCTAGCAGCGCCTCCTCAAGAGAGGGGAACGCCAAAAAAAAAGTGATCATCACGGAGTGCAAGTTCATCATCAGAGAGCAATTTCATCTCACATATGCCATGTTGAGGCCGAAACTCAACTCCAATGCGATTGCCAAACGGACTTCAAGCGTAGGAAGCCCATAAGATAGAGACGACCTGTAGGAGATGGACGGACAAATACTAGAAGTACTGGAACCGGTTCGACCACCTCCCACCGGTATTAACATGCCATGTTGTCATCTACAACGGAGACGATCAGTTTTCAATGCATCTTCGTGATGTCATGGGCAACCATTTCGCCATCCATAGCGGAGGTAGCCCGTGGTGGATTCGAAGAAGATAGAGCGTGAGAAAATCCAACAGATGACTAGCCCGTGAACAAATTAGGGCAAGCCACCGGCCAATAGGGGGGTCCTCGTTGATGATGCGCAACACCAAGGGGGTGTTTAGATCCAGTTACTAAAATTTAGGAGGTGTCACATGAGGGTGTCGTATGGGGTGTTCGCATACTAATAAAAAAATAAATTACAGAATCCATCAGTACTCCATGAGATGAATTTATTAAGCCTAATTAATCTGTTATTAGCACATGTTTACTGTAGCATCGCATTATCAAATCATGGACTAATTTGGCTTAAAAGATTCGTCTCGCAAATTAGTCGCAAATCTGTACAATTAGTTTCGTAATTAGTCTATATTTAATACTCTATGCATGTGTCTAAACATTCGATGGGATAACGACTAAAGTTTAGGAGGAGCCAAACACCCCCAAGTCTGCGAGGTAGTAGTGATTGCATTGACTAGTGTGTGTGGGTGTGGATGTGGGGGGGTGGGGGGTGGGGTGCTCCCTGTGATGTCGAAGCCTTCTACACCATCAACCTTGATGTTGGCTGCCAGCGCGACAATGAAAATTGGTAGGGGAGAGGGAAGCTCTAAAAACAATGAATGAGGAGCTCCCCGAATTACGGTAACCCCTATGCAGATTGGGGCGGTGCCGAGCAACCAATTGAGAGGAGGGAACATACAAGGGACGGGAAATGAGTGAAGAGAGTAAAGAAGGCAATGACAGATAATTAGTGACGACAATATTTGAGGAAACCCTAGCTAGGCAGGTCAACCCAGTGTTGCACATCGCTCTATTTAGTTTATCACTTTGTAGTTTCATAATTACTATCTGTTTTCACCCTGTACAACTATAGATATACGATGAGCGATACCAGGAGGTGCTCTACTACGTATACCACAAGCATAGGTCAAACCTTGAAACATAGGTCAAGCAAAGCTGCAGTGATATACAAACTACCTCAGTTTCATAAAAAGATATACAATCGTAGATTTGCTCCAAATCAAATTATTTTAAATCTAAACTTGTAGAAGAATGAACACACACGCATATGCATAACAAAAATATAATCTATATGTCAAATCTAATGATACTGATTTAGAATAATAAACTTCATTATATCTTTATATAAATTTAATTAGTTAAACTTTAGATATTTGAACTTAGCACTATGGTAGAATTTGAATCAACTAGCAAGGAATATTAGAATATCATATATGAACTCTTCACTGAACCTCTCAGTCTTTTTTGAAAGAGGAAACCTTTCTTTAGTCTCAACTCTCAACGGACAACGGCCCATGCAAAAGGCATTGTTCATGTATTCCAAGAAAGATCGATGTGGACACATGCTCACATTCCGTCTTGAGGTCATCACGCGTCACCGTCCGATCCCATCTGCCGCCTGCGACCTGCACAGGCTGCACTGCGCTCCTACCGTTCACGTGAACAACTCTCTTCTTTTTCTCTGTCTCGTAATTTCTCTGGTGCTATGACCGCTCAGTGATTCGTCCAGTCGTATCTGAGAACGCTGCCCCAGCTCCAACTGTCCCAGGGCCAACTACGAGTAGTATCTGACAAATAAGTTGCCTATCAAAATTAACCTTGGTTAAGTTCATAAAAATATCAGTAGTATTTATATTTTAAAATAAATTTATTAAAAAATATATTCAATGACTAATCTAATAATGATGATTATTATATACCATAAATATAAACAATCTCTTGTATACATTTAACCAAGGTTGAAAAGATTTGATTTCTCGATAAGTAAGAACGACACTATTTGCAGCACGTAGAAAGTATTTGTGGCACATATCAAGGTACAGTACTACAGTAGGGTGGCTGTCCGTCACCAGTTGCTCATCATATACAGTCTTCGTAACAGGTCCACATGAGACTGAGTAGTCTACAGTGTACATATGTATATGACCAGTAGTATATATATAGCATAAATATTAACTTAATAATTATATTTATTACACGCGCTATTCTACACCCTACACCAAACTGTTATACTGAACAGAATTTAGTATCGTTCAGTAGTCGCGTTTCAGTATTTTTCAGTATTTCGTGATGCTGGGTGTAGTACTTGAGCGATACTGAACGTTGTTCAGTAGTACTCAATATTTTTTGCTGCTCAGTTTTTGTCTTGTGGTGTAGAATAATATTCTACACCTAGGGTGTACAATAGCACTGTTGTTTATTAATATATACCATAAATATCAATATTATATATATATATAATCGATTTAAAAAGATTTGACTTATCGAAAAACTAGAACGACACTATTTTTGGCACATAGAAAGTATTTTTCAAGGTTCAAAATCATCATCGTTTTTTTTAGTAAGAATAGAGCCATCTCTAAACTTAATCGACTATCTTAGTATTTGATTGAAGGACCGGAATAGGTGACCAGAGAGAGATGAATGAGAGCTGATATAAAAATTCTTCTTCAAGAAAAAGAACTAGGCGTATATCCCAATTCGACACACCCACTCTTTCTCTTCTAACTTTCGCCAAGATCAAGTAGCAATAACGTGCCTATTGACCTTAGGAATAAGGGCAGAAAGAGGCGCGATGAAAAATGAGCAAGGAACAAAGCAAAACATGAATTCTCAACGCACACCAGAAGACTAGGTATACACAAATTGAATGGTCTAGTTTGCAGATTTCAACACGGCCGACTTTTGCCGAAAAAGGCAAAACCCACTCAAACGGTATCAAAAATTGTGAAATTTTAGCTGTAGCTTAAAAACGACACGAAGAAGCACACCCCAAAAGATCTCCTAAAAATCCATAAGTTATGAATACCTCGAGTGCTGATTGGTTGCACTCCCAGAAAGCAGGTACAACCTCCTGCTTGTGTCGTGGCATCCCGACCGAAGTGGACCTTGCTCGTGCCTGCACGGCTGCACCTCCCCAATGGAAACGACACTGCTCATGCACCTCGATGCCTGTGCAATGGAGGAGCTTGCTCGCACCGATACGACGTTGAAAAGGGACTGCCATGCCTGCTCGATTTTGAGGGACGGGGTCACCCCTCATAATAGAGGAATATTCCTCTCGAAGGATCATCCCATCCCCTCAGACTCCAATCCAAACACCTCTGAATTTGGGATCGACCCGTTCCATCCCCTACGGTCCCTTCAACCAAACGCATGGGTGATTAATATGTGCAAGGCTTGTCTCTTTGTTGGCTTTTTATATTATTGTGTGCCTCACAATTCTCCTTTTCAGCTGCATGAAGCTGTCGTTCTAGTTCAATAAGCTCTTTGAGTAGAGCATAGAATTACTTCCATCATCACGTGGTACTTCAATTTGGATTCTAAGAGTAAAGATGCGCTCTATATTTAGCGACTTTGTAGTGGTTTTTGAACCAGAGGTGGAACTAGCATGAGGGCTAGGTGGGCTCAAGCCCCCTTACCCCGTCATGGAAAGTGGAACCCTTTCTCAACTCCTCCAACAATTTTTTTTTTATGTATGGACGAAGAAGAGGAAAGTGAAGAGAAAGTCGAGAAAAATAAATAAAAGAGAAGTAGCAACCATCACCTAATCAGTCATTCTAGATCCACTGCCGTTTCGAGCTTACGAGTTTTAGGGTCTGCTAAGGACTGGTGCATAAGAAAACCGGAGTTTCTAGAGCATCATTTTTAGGTGCTCTCACAACTCTATTCTTTTTTTCTTTTCTAAAAATAGAGTTTGTGGAAGCTGTACCTGTTTTGCTCGAAAACATGAAGCGGAGAGTCCCAAACAGACCCTTACACACTAGTTGGAAGTAACGCGCCAGCGTAGAAGTTATGAAATGATGCAACCACTGAGGAACACGTACGTACGCACAAGAAAACGATGGGACCTGTAGTCTTTGCAGCTACAGAATGTAGCGCAGGAGAGGGCGGCAGTAGCTGCGAATAGTGACGAGAGATGTTCGTCATGTAGCGTGCAGCGCTTGCTGCTAGAGCTTCACTGTGCCCGGCCAGTGTAGTCGCTCCGCAATCGTTAAACCGACCTCTTTTTGGCTCTGCTACCCTGATACAGTGCAGATATACTGCAGCATGCATGCTCAGCCCAATGTAGGAGTATACTACTCGTATGCAAAAGCACGAGAGTATACGTACGCCGTTCTCACTGGAAAGCGATGATATGATTGGCCATTTCAGTTCCCAGCCCTAGATCTATGGTACTCGATAGTATTCTTTACAGGCAAGCATGCATGCATTGAGCAGGAGCCTGATGTACGTAGCTGAAGCTGGCACATGTTACATGTTACTACGTGTACACATACACATATATCGTAAGTGACGATTGACGACTACTCTCTCTCCTTGGTTCTTGCATATGCATTGGAGACCAGGCAGAGATTCTGGAGTACTCCTACAGAGCACAGATGCTCATAGCAAACGTACCCTGCCATCCCATGTGTGTATAGTACTATACGTACGTACTACGTCGAGCTGTCAGTGTCATCACACAAACGAAACGATCATGCATGCATATTGTAGCCCTAGGGAGTGGTGCACCGTGGACGCGAGTCTAGCTAGCTTTAGGACTTACTGTTACACCGCGTGGCCAACCGTTCATTTCTTTTGACGACTTCGAATTCATACGCTAGTACAGTAAATAAATAGTAACAATATTCGTAGGTAGAGTCTTGTGTTGGATGATCGATCGAGCACAACCTGAGGCTGATGAAATGGAGCGTAGGAGTGCTCCGTGCTCCCTCCGTCCAAAGAAGTGTCGTTTTTTATTTTCAGACAACTTTTTTAACCATCTATCTTATTCAATTTTTTATATATAAATATTATTTATTTGTTACGACTTATTTTATTATTAGAGATACTTTAATAATAATTTATTTATTTTATAATTTATATAAAATTTTTAATAAGACGAACGATCACGATGTTTGAAAGTAAAAAACGTCACTCGTTTTTAGAACGGAGGAGGGAGAACGTGTTTACGTGCTTTCACAGCATCAGGTACGGCGCCTGAACGGTACGGTGGCTGCATACTCGATCGAAGGGGAAATACTAGGAGAGAGACGACAGAGAGACAGAGAGGAAGATCGAAGAGGACAACGGAGATTCGTCAGAATGGCAGCCGAAAATCCTCCGAGGAGAGCAAGGAGACAAGCACCACTCAACGAGGCGGATCTATCGATCCATACGCATAGATTGGAATTGGAGCCTTGTTTGCTAGTGGCTCCTTCTTCAGTTCCTTCTGAGTGTGACCTGTGTGGCCCTGCATGCATGCGACCTGAAAAAAAAAGTGTCATACGTCGACTTCGTAGATGGAACAAAAGTGTGCACAGTCACCTCAGACGACGGTGCAGAGATAGACGACTTCGTAGATGTATCGTATGGATCAATTACACGTCCAATTGAAAATGTCACTCAACTTCCGGGAAGCTAGCTAGCTAGGAGTAGTTTGCATGCAGAAGAGATAAGATCTGAGAAAACTCAGGAGAAATAATGGACTGATCGATCGTCGATCGACGTACATGTTTGACAAGGTGACCCCTATCAAGGTACAGTACTACAGTAGGGGTGGCTGTCCCTTACCAGTTGCTCATCATATGCAGTCTTCGTAACAGGTCCACCTGAGACTGAGTAGTCTACAGTGTACATACTTATATGACCTGTAGTGAATATATATCGCAGTATAGCACCACATGGTCATTGGTCAGATCACAGTGTGAACGTAGTAGTACTACGTAGTACGCCTGGTTCAAAACTCTTGCAACACACATGTGGCGCCAACCAATCCATTGTCTTCAATCCCGCCTCCATTTTGAAACTGTTATTAATAGTCATCAACCCCGTGGGCCAGCAGGGCTAACAATTTTTTTTGACAAAAAAGAAGATAATTGGATACTTTTATGAATGGGTAAAGTACATTGACACGTTTTTCGATATAAAAAGGGAGTGGCTAGCGCCCGGACGGCCACACTGCTGCCCCCCGTCATCCCACGCCCCGGGCCTGCTGCCCGTCCGCCGGCAAGCATGTGGAGCCCGCCCATGCCAGTGGGGACCACCTCCGCCTTCCCATGCCTGACACCGAGGCGAGACAGCACAAAGACGAAGAGGGAGATGCAACACTCGATCTAGTTTTGAAACATCCAGATGCAACAATTGCAACATACGTCTAAAACACTTGCAAAAACACATAAAAACACTTGGAACCATTGTAAGCTAAGCAACATCCAGATAAAACACTTACTTCATATGTGCGAAAACATATGCAACGTCCAGATAAACACACTTCCAACTTGCAACATGAAAACACTTGCTGCAACAGAAGACTGAAACAGATGAAACATTTTAGAACATACTGTTGCAACATAAGTGTGAAAACATATGCAACATCTAGATCAAAAAACTTGCAACATATGTCTAGAAAAAAGATAAAACATTTTGAACAAACGCTTGCAACGTGCCTATGAAACCCTTGCAACATGTGCAACATCCTCCGATCTACTTTTACAACATCCAAACGAAACAATTGCAACATACCTCTGAAATGTCTGAGACAACTAAAACATACATTTGCAGCATAGCGGGAGAAAGGCCTGGGCCGGTCGATTCCAGCCGACGGGGTGGGAGCCGGCGGTGAGCACCACCTAGCACAAGCACCAGCTGCGCGCGCGAGCTCCACCACCACCAGCGCGACCAGCACCGGGCTTGGCTCGGCGGTGACAGTGGGGGATGGGGAGCGCCATGGGCGTTGGGGTGGGGAGGGAGCTCGGTCACCGGTGTGAGAGTGGGCCATCGGGGGTGGGGAGGGCGCCGCGTCGGGGTGGGGGAGAGCGCCCACTCCCCTGCAACACCGCCGTGTCACCATCATGGATCTTGCCGGAGGCGAGTGGATCTTGCTCATGCTCCATGGATCTCACCGGGGTGGGGGAGAGGGCTGCCGGATCTGCAAGCGTTGGGGGCTCCCGGTGGGGGAGGACGCTGGGTGTTGGTGTGCTGCGGTAGGGGATGAGGAGTGCGGAAGGGGTAAGGATGGGGAGGAGGAAGCGAAGGTATATATTTTTAATATACATGCGGACTGGAGCGAGCGGCGGGGGTGAAAAGCCATTCTACGTTTGTGTGATCCATCGGACATCTGACACATAGCATTTCGTTAAAAAAAAGTACATTGACACATTGTCAACCTCTACGATACATCTGCCAGTTCGGTTTTTTAACCCTAGACTATGAAATCGGTAATGGGCGTCATCTATTGTCGAAGTCGGACAAATTTACTCCTATGATTGGTTTTAAAGTTGATTTCGTTTCCCTAAAAATAATAAAAACCTTATTTGATCTCTAAGAAATCACAAATAATTTATTTTAAATCAGAAAAAATATAAAACTAGTACCGGTTTTCTTTAAAGAAACGTTATGTATGTTGTGCCATTGGAATAAAGGGCTAGTGGATAGTTAGACTGTAAGAGATTTTTTTTGCTGGCAGGACTACCGCGAGACAAATATATGTAACTACAACAAAGACCCAAATGAGGAGTTTAGGCTCTAAAAGGAAAAGAGGCAAATGACCCAAGCCAAAGTATAAGTTCTTTAGCTGCTTGGCTCCCGCACTACTCCATAATCTAGCTTCTTCCTTAATCTTTGCAATCAACATCGTTAGAGATCTGTGTTGACTCTCGAAAATCCATGCCTTCCGCTTTCTCTATGATTCCCACAAACGGCAGGAGATTTCACTCAAACAGGATTCCTGGCTTAGGTATTGTCTTGAGGGCCTTTTTGGCATGGCTCCTCCTCAAGTCCTCCTCCAAAGGAGCTAGAGCACTTGTGAGGAGGAGCCACTTTTTGTGGCTTCGTCATCCGGTCTAAAAATGGCTCTACCTCCTCTACTATTCACCATGAAATGGTTCCTTCTTCAAAAGTGTCTGATAGGGCTCCTCCACGTAAGCTGCGGTCGGAGTGAGAGCCAGAGCTGGAGCCATGCCAAAGAAGCTGAGTTGTTTGGGCTTCATTATTGTCTCGAGTCTTCGTGACAATGAACTCCAAAACTCCTCATTGATAGTTCATACACGGTTGATTAAAGAAAATGAGTGATGTAGTTAAGTTATCAGTTATGCACTTAAGCTTCACGCTGCATGGCAATATTATTGCTCAATAGAAAATGTTAGTGTCTTTAGTTTGCCGGCCTATGTCCATATATAGTACGTATTTGTCCAAAAACCCTTTTGTAAAGTGTTTCTGGAAGAAATGACATCACATCATGCTGAGGGCTGCACTGCATGCGAAGGAAAAAGAGCCAGAGAGACAGAGAGTGGGGCCAAACCAAGCAAAGGGTATTGGAATCGGAGACGTAATGCGGACGACATCACCGCCTGCATGCTGCAACCTTGGACAAAAAAAGACGCCTGCGCTATTTCATAGCTATGTGCATGCAACCGGTACATGAGACAAACGACGCCCTATGCAAAATTTTGTCACAACAGCCTCCTGCACATACGCACACACGACCACAGAGCGACCGGCAGCCTCTTCCTCCTCACCACCGCTATGCACACACCCACACACGTCGTCAGTGATCTGTGCAGCACCAGGACTGGATCGATCGGAGAGCTGTGAGAGCGCAGGTGTAGCTGCTGCTGCTGCTTCAGCACGCACATGCACGGCAGCGCACAGCGCCGGCCATGCATCAGGTAGGGGCACCTGCTGCTAGCTGAGCTGCTGCGTGCTGCTCCTCGCTTGCTCAGGCCCAGTCGTCGTCACCAGCAGTCTCCGACCGATCCCTCACTCTTAGCTTGCTACATACTACAGAGTACTACATAGCAGCCGGCCGCTAGCTAGGTCATGATCGTCGTCGTCACAGGACCAGCGCGCAGCGAGGAGGGCAGGCGCAGCAACACCACCATGCATGCACGCCCTGTGGACGACGACTACACCGAGGAGGAGGAGATCTTGGCTCCACCCGCTGCCGCTGCCGCCACCTCCGCCTGCCACCTCCCGGCGATGTCGGCGGCGGCCCTCAGCGCGTCCGCGCCAGCGCCGAGCAGGCCCCGGCCGGAGAATCCCACGCGGTACAGACCGTTGGGACCCCTCCACCAGTCGTCGCTCGCCTGCTCAGCCTTTGCCTTGCCGTCCTCCGTGAACAGCTCGCCGTCGTCCTGCATGTGCCCACCACGTACCGATCAGATAGAGGAGTTGATGGCCGGGTGTCGTGCGCGTTTGCGTTCATTAAGTTGCATCGGTTAGCTAGCTAGGTGCGGCGGAAGCGGCGGCCGGCGACGACGTACGTACCTTGAGCCAGAAAGGGACGTTGCTTCTGTAGCCGGTGGCGAAGATGACGGTGTCGAAGGCCATCTCGTTGCCGTCGACGAACCTCACCCCGTTTCCTGTGAATGACTCCACTTCTGGCACGATCTGCATCATCACAAGGGCACAGTATGTTATGCATGGACAAATATATATAAATGCTCTGTTCGCTTGAACTACTTCAGCGGTATTTTTCAGCGAACGAACAGTATTTTTTCTTATAATAAATCAGTATAAGTCAAATAGTTTGAACCAAGGTCAAATGGAATGTACACACACCACTAGACGACACAGCAAATCGTAAGGTTACTATAGCTACTTGCTCATAAGTGATGGATCGACGGATGGACGGGACCATTACATGCATAATGCACAAAATCTCTAGCTAGCTAGCCAACGTGTGTGTAGAGATGAGTACGCAAAATAAAGGCATCGGAGAATGGTCCATGGAGATGCTATTTTTGTCCAGTTCAGCTAGCGGTTATTTTGTTGTCATGCATGCATGATGCTATACGCCTCAGGATTTGTGAACAAGATGACAGCTACCCCGCCCGAAGTACAGACGCCTGCATGCACCAGGCAGCCGGCAGGCCAGCTGGAGCCTGGAGCAAGAGGCCGGGGACGGGGAGGGTAAAAAATAAAGCCATGGAGCCCGGCAAAGAGGCATGCATGCATGCAGTTAGATGAAACTGTAAAAAAGTAGAGAAAAAAAGTATTCACACTCATCAGCTCACGCACGCACCAACAGCAAGGGATAGGGATAGGGGAAAGAATGTTGTGGAAACCTCAAAAGTGAAAGCTAGCGTTGGCACCGCATGACATGCGAAAGGAAGTGAAAGCTAGAGACAGACGACACTCGTTGCTCCATGCACGAACGAACGACACTCTTTACTCTTTCAGTGCCGACTTTTGAGTTTTGACAGCTGCCCTCACCTTGATGTTTCCAGATTTGATGAACGACCATGCTCCCACGTCCAGAACAGGGCTCTTGCCAGTGATGTTCTTGATCTCCAGCGGGCCCAGCTTGGGCCTCCTCAGCCCGTGCTTCTCGGTGTCTCCCAGGACCATCCTGGCGACGAGCAGCAGCAGCCTGTCCACCAGCTTGATCGGCAGCCATCGAAGCAGTTTCATGGCGATGCCGAACGTCGACGCCCCAAACATCTCTCTCGGTAGAAGGTGCACCTGTTTGTTCATAAGCACAATACATTACTATAGTCCGACATGTATAGATTATATATATGTTGTTAGCATGACGAATAATGATAACCTCTTATATGGATAAAAGGATCCATGCATCTAACCAGTACTAATAAAAGCCATACATATATAGAAACTTCTGTTCTTCATGGAATTAAAGACTAGCAATGCAACATAGTAGTATGCTACCGAAGTTCCAGTTCCTACAGCTAGAGAACTTAACATTTGCTACATTTGTTTTTTTTAAAGAGAGAAAGATATCATCATGTGATCAAGTAAGCTAAGCGGCAACTATATATGTAGTAGATAAAACTTAAGTGTGTCCAATAGGAGTCTGTAGCAAGCTGATAAGCAGCTAGTAGTAGTAGCTAGAGGATTGCTTATATTGTAGGAGTATGTAGGTAGGAAGAAGATGGACGAAGGGCTAGCTGGTAGCTTACCCCGCTCCTGACGGACATGAAGGGCATGGCACCGTGCTCACACAAGTCCAAGCACATCTCCATGCCGGAGTTGCCGCAGCCCACGACCAGCACCCTCATGCCCTTGAACCTCTCCCCTCTCCTGTACTCGCTGGAGTGCAGCACCTCCCCGGCGAACCTCTCCCTCCCCTTCACCGTCGGCACCACCACCTCCGCGTTCTCCCCGCTGGCCACCACCAGCCACGGCGACACGTACTCGGTCTCCATCGTCGCCACGCCGCCGTCCGCGGCCGACACCGCGGTGACCCGCCAGAGCGAGGCGTCCGCGTCGTACCGCGCGCGGGTCACCGTGCGCCCGAACAGCGGGGACACGTCGAAGCGCGCGGCGTAGGAGCGGAGGTAGCGGAGGAAGTCGTGCTTCGTCGGGTACGTGGGGAAGTCGGCCGGGAAGCGGGCGTGCGGGAGCTCGCAGAACACCTTGGGGAGGTGCAGCCGGAGCCGGTCGTACGTGCGGTTCGTCCACAGGTCGGCGATGCCGTCGGAGCGCTCCAGCACCGTGAAGGGCACCGCGTGCTGGCTCAGCGTTGCCGCCACGGCCAACCCTGACGGTCCCGCGCCCACGATGATGGGGCCACGCACCAAGCACGCGGCGGCGGCCGAGCCCTCCCGCCGCCTAGAGCTGCCGCCACCAGCGTCCTCACCAGCAACTTGCCCCTGCATGGCGGCCGGCCGGTGCAAGTTTGCAACACAAGCCAATGCAAGAACCCACCAATGAGCTAGAGCTAGCTTTAGCTACAGTTTATATGTAGCTAGCTAGGCAAGCAACAATGCAAGTCGTCTCTCAGCTGAGCTCAGCTCTTGCAAGACGTATGTAGTGCTGAGCACTGCAACGGAAGCTGATGTCTGATGCGATGGACGACGCAACACTAGCTAGCAGCTGACTCCTCCTAGTCACAGGAATGGATGCTGGACACCATGCATCCGTAGCATCACACAGACAAACACTCCCTGTCTCGCTCGCTCTGATGTCTGATGGATGGGAGGAGAGGATAGCTAGCTAGGAGGTAGCTGAAGGTGTAGGCAACGTCTTTTTACCACTCCTCTTGCACGCACTACAGTGACAGTGTAAGCACGGAGGGGAGTTGAAAAAAATGAAAAGGTCTAGTGAGCTCCTCAGGCTACTACCTGACGAGGGTCCCTCTCCCCTATATATAAGGGGAGGTGAAATGTAAAAGGACGGCTTACATTGTACATGGCCCATTTTTATCACCACTGTTGGAATGATTGCCACCGATCTTTTCAGGACGAAAAAAAAGCAATAGTTTTTCTCCTCTTATTTTAGTACATCATTGGATATTCTAACTAGAAGATGTGTGCTCCTCTGCAGGAACCCCTAGAACTCAGAGATCATCGTCAAATCTGATATGAGATCCTGTCATGCAATGCATTGCATTTCGACAGGCTAATCGTGTACGCGCCATTGCCAGCATATGCATGAACATTGTTTCCCGTGTTGCTTCCGCGGATCTTAAGATGAATCCTTCAAAGTGGTCCTTGGTCTCTGTTCATCCAACTAATCACTAATCTCCTTTGTTCTCTGAATGATAAACATGGGTATTGCTGCCATATATATATGGCCATATATGGCGCAGAAAATATACAAATGCGCTTTCTTCTGAATAGCATTAGCATGGTGGAGCACAACTCCAGGAAATTGCTGGCAAGTAGAAAGTCCTGAACTGGGACATTCTGGTGTGCTTTGACAGACAGCCTAGGTGGCTAGGTCAACCCTTTTACTTAAAAATAAGATCCAGAAGGATCTTCAGAGCTTACTTTATTAGCAGCCTATCACCTTGCTACTTGGGACCTACTAATTGCTAACTAATTGCCGCGGACCCATACTAGGGTAACCGAAGAGGATGAGCTAAATAACCATCAACGTTGATTCATCCGAGCGGTCAAGAGCGCGACTACACCTCTTGCTGGGCTCCGCCTCGTCTGACCACCGAGGCCATGGGCTCCGCCTCGTCCGACTCTCGAGGGTTGGCTCCGCATCGGTGGACACTGAGGCCGCGGGCTCTGCCTTGCTCGACCCCCGAGGGTTGGCTCCGCCTCGGCTGACTCCCGAGGGTTGGCTCCGCCTCGTCCGACCCCCGAGGGTTGGCTCCGCCTCTTGCCGACCACCGAGGCCGCGGGGTCTGCCTCACCCGACGTCTGAGGGCGGGCTCCGCCTTATCCGACGTCTGAGGGCAGGCCTCGCCTCGCCCGACGACTGAGGACAAGCCCCGCCTTGTCCGACGTCTGAGGGCTGGCTCCGCCTCGCCCGATCCCTCGGGCACGGGTCCTAATATAAGCTGACGCCGCCGCCAACCACTACGGGCCAGAAAGTACAACCCAGGGTCAAACTACTGGCATCGTGCAGGGAGCGGTCACGTCTCAACACGACCCGTCCCCACACAATGTCATTCCAGGGGACTCACATCGCCCACAGTGACGGACGCGTGGCCCCTATGCTGCCTACTCCCTGTATGGCCGCTGATCAGCACGCTGGTCCACCGCTCCGTCCGCCGGGGCGGAGTGGGACGTGACAGCCCGCTGACAATGCCAGGGCATGGCATTATCAGCGGACAGACGCCCATCGTGGAGCTGTCCCTGTCACCACCTGCCGTGTTAGCGGGGCCCGCACAGAGGAAAAGAAAGGCCCGATGACCCTAAAGGACTTCCTCTGCCTCTCGTTCTCATTTTTCTTCCATTGTAACCCGTGCTTTCCCTTGGCCTATAAAAGGAAAAGCAGGACGTCCCATTAAGTGGTGCGAACACAAGGTTGACAAGTACCCTTGTGTGTTCGTTTTGTGATGAGTGATTGTCAATGTGATCCACGAAGTAGGTTGAGTGGTGACTAACCCTACCATGGCGAAAGCTATGTGTGCGACATGTCTTTTGGCTTGTGTTGTGCAGGTGTGGAGCTCGGATGCGGTGGTCGACGGCGAGGTGAAGGTCAAGGAGGACGTGCCGTGCCGACAGACCGGGAGCGGTGAAGGACGGACGTGAGGCTTGGACCGAGGGACCCAGAGGCCGGGTGACTAGCCGCGGTGGCTGACACTTGGGACACCGACAAGTGCAAGAAGACATGGAGTGACGGTGTTGACCGGGTCAAGACGGCGGACGCGTGAGTCGAGCGAGGCTCAGGAGGACTTGGCGGGCCGGCCGGTCGAGGACGGCGGTGACACGCGTCGGATGGTGGGGGACGCGTATGGAGTACGCTACTCGCGGACGGTTTGATGGTTTGGACCTCAAAACCATCGGATGGACGGTTTACGGGTTTGGGCCTCAAAACCCGGGCGGAGGTTCCGAGGAGGGACGGACGGCACGTGGCGGCATCGGGGAGTTCGCGTCGAGGCGAAGCTACCGGTGAGAAGGCGCGGTGGCCGTCGGATCAAGATTACACCGGGTTGGACAACAACGCCCTTGGGCTTAGCGGTTCAACTCATTTGTATCCAGGGGCAAAACTGGGAATGTGTAATAGCCCTGTTAAATAGGATGAGGGAGCCCCCATCTCCCTCACCTCCTCCAGTTTTCATTTTCTCCTTTAGGGTTTCTTCCTCTAGTTTGCTTCCATGTATGAGAGAGGTCCACAACTCAAATTGTGACTTGGTTTTGAAGGAATCGGTGGCCGTAACCACCGTATGTCCTCCGGGATTCATGATTTAGTTGTGTTCTTGATGTGATTTTGGTGTTCTTCACGAGCTCCTTTTGTCCCTTCTTGTTTCCCCTCTCGTTTCTTCGATTTGGGATGGTTTCGGTTCGTTCTTGTTGCCTTGGATCGATCAGTGACATGAGTAGAAGCTTTCCACCGAAGGAAATCCACTAATTCCTCACGAGATCGCAGATCCGGGCAATTTTAGTTCTTGACCTATTTTTTGGGGTTTTCTTTAATTCCTTCGATTCACGGAGTTAGAGTTTGTCTCGGGCTATGATCTTTTAGAGGTTGCCTTTCTACCCGCTTGTGAACTCTTGTGCAAAGTTTCAAGTCATTTGGAGTTGATTTGATCAAGTTATGGCTTGATTTAATTTTTCCCGAGAAACTGCTCGTTCATACCGGACGTGTCCGATATCATACCGGACGTGTCCGATATTTCTCACTTTGGAGTTTTGAGCTGAAATTTTGTGAAGATCTTCCCTTGGTGTCTAAAGAGCTATGGTTAAAATTTCATGATTTTTGGACACCGTTTGATGGGGTTTCGGATTTTTCTCTTTTGGTCAGCTTGCTGCTGAAAATACCGGACGTGTCCGATATCATACCGGACGTGTCCGATATTTCCCACTTTGGAGTTTTGAGCTGAAATTTTGTGGAGATCTTCCCTTGGTGTCTAAAGAGCTATGGTTAAAATTTCATGATTTTTGGACACCGTTTGATGGGGTTTCGGATTTTTCTCTTTTGGTCAGCTTGCTGCTGAAAATCCCGGACGTGTCCGAGATCATACCGGACGTGTCCGAAAATACCGGACGTGTCCGATATAATACCGGACGTGTCCGATATTTGCAGGAGCAGTGCTGTTTCATTTTGGGAGTTTGCTCGTTTGGGCTTCGATCCTTGTTCCGTTTGCTCTGTGGTGACCCGTTGTGTTCTGAGGGAGTATCCACCCTTCTCTAGGGTCGTGGTCATCAAGTCTTTCGTGAATGCTTTTTGGGGATTGATGTTGGGACAGTGGTTGAAGATTTCGGAAGAAATTTGAGGCTCCCATTCACCCCCCCCCTCTGGTCGCCGTTTCCGGTCCTTCAATTGGTATCAGAGCCGGTTAAGGATCATTCCACCTTAATCGGTCAGTGATCCACGAAGGCGACATGGAGCGTGGTTCAGGCAAACCACCGCACTTTGATGGGTCCAACTATCCTTATTGGAAGATCCGCATGTCTGCGCATCTCCAGGGGATTGATTGGCTCGTCTGGGAAATTTGCGAGGATGCTACTTACGTTGTGCTCCCTGTCGCGGCTCGTACCACCCAGGATCACAAGGATCGGCACAACGCAAATAGCAAAGCTCGCAGTGTGCTTTTCTCGAGTCTTTCGCTCTCTGAGTTCGAGCGTATCTCCGATTGTACTACAGCTCGAGAGATCTGGGTGAGGCTTCAGAGCTATCACGAGGGGACCGCACAGGTCAAGACCAGACTCTACGAGACGTACAAGCGCGAGTACGAGAACTTCTCTCAGTTTGATGGCGAGTCCATCGATGCCATGTTCTCCCGCTTTCAGACTATCGTCAACAAAATGAAAGCGAACAAGGCCAACCTACCTTATAGTGATCATGAGAGGGCGCTCAAGCTTCTCTATGCCCTTGATCGAAAGGTATGGGATGTGAAGGTATCGGCGATCATCGAGTCCGCCAACTACGACACCCTCACCGTCGACGAGCTTTTCAGCAAGCTCAAGTCCACAGAGATCGACTACCAAACCCAAGCCAAGCTCAAGAATCCTTCCGCACCAACCATGGCTTTGGTCTCAGGTAGTGGTTCAAGTTCTTTGACTAACCCTTCACAAGCTTCTTTCTATTTGTCGTGCTTGATGTCAGTCACAGAGGAGCAGCTGGAGTCTCTTGGGGATGATGAGTTGGCACTCGTCATCAGTCGGTTCTCTCGGTTTCACAACAACCGTTTGAACCGCCGACGCAGTGGTGGCCCGAAGGAGGGATGCTATGGATGTGGAGATCCGGACCACTTCGTCGCGCACTGCCCCAAGAAGAAGCCCTTCACCAACAAGTACGACTCCAGCAAGCGCAAGGATAAGCGCGACTACACCTCTGGCAAGCACAAGGCCAAGGGCGGTTTCGACAAGGAGGCGATCAAGAAGGCGTACCGCAGGAAGGCCAAAGCTCAAGAACGCGCCTTCCTTGCCTCCCTCAGCGACCTCGACGACGACTCCGACGATGATCACTCTTCTTGTTCCTCGACCGACGATGAGTCCGAGAAGAAGCGCGAGGACAAGCTCAACGGTCTCTGCTTTGTCACCGGTGCAAACCGTGGTGGGTTTTGCACTATGGCGGTTGACGGTGGAGCAAAGCTCAAAAAGGACGTCGACGTCGACGACGACGAAAACGAGGTACCGCCCACACTTGACTCACTTATGCTTGAGCTTGATACTATGAATGATACATTGATGAGTCAAGATAAGTTGCTTAAGCGTGCTGCCCGTGAGAGAAAAGAGTTTAAGGACCAGCTAGAGGTTGCTTTGAAGGAGTTGGAGCTTGCCAAGAGTGGTGTAGTGGTGTCAGAGGAGGAGGAGTGCGATGAGTGTGCTATACACATGTCTAACCTCTCTGACTTGCAATCCAAGTATGCTGTTTTGCTTGATGAATGTGATGAGCTGAAGTCTCGTTCTGGGTTGCTCGGTGCATGCAAGTCCTGCTCAGGCTTGCAATCTGAGTTGGCAGAGAAGGTTGCCAAACTTGCTGAGTTTGAGAAGGCCAACTCAGATAGCACCACCACTACATGTGTTCGATGTGAAGCTTTGGTGTTGGAGCTTGAGTCCTGTAGGCACGACAAGATGGGAACCGAGGAAGAAAACACACAACTTCGGTCCATCTTGAGCTGGGTGTCGTGCAGTGAGCCTCAGTTGGGCATGATGGTGAGCCAGTTCAGGCGGGGAACTGACTCATCGGGAGTAGGCTTTGCTATAGGTGGGAAGGGTGAGCATGTCTATGGCAAGGTTGGTGAACATAGTGGTTTGAACCCAAGTGAGAAACCCACCAACACTCCCAAATTGATCAAGATCCCTCCACCAGAATCTACCAAGCCTATGATCAAAGATGGTGTGTTTGAAGAACCACCAAAAGCTCCACCATCCAAGCAAGTTTGGGTTCCCAAACCGAATCACTTTCGGAACTCACTCGATACTCTACCCAACATCTCTAGTGCACCCCTTCCTAAAACCAAAAAGCCTCAGAGAGTGAACCACATCCACAAGAGAGTGAGTCAACCACCATCCAAGAGAGAGGTGAGGTACCACTGTGACTATTGCCATAGAGATGGTCATTTGGCTGAGTTTTGCTTTAGGAGGAAGAGAGATGAGCGGCGCGAGTACGAGTTGAACAACCGGAATATGTACCGTCCTCCCCATGGCGTACATGTACCGCCTGTTCAGAGGCACAATGTTAGGCCTAGAGGTGCAATGCCTCAAGGTGCTAGGCCTCAGGTGGCGAGACCACGTGGTGGTCGTGCCCGGCGTGGCCCAAGTCATGACCTATATGACTCTGGACCTCGCGACGGTGGCTTTCAGTCCCACACTCCTAGCGGACCACGTTTTCCCCCACGTGGTGATCGCTTCTCTCCAATGGGACATGGCATGTATGGTGTTTTTCCTAACACTTTTCCAGGGCAAATGACTCAACACTGGTATTCTCCTCATTTCACTAACCCCAGTGTTGTGCCATTTGCTCACCCCCTGTCTTTCTATTGATGCAGAGCGGAGGCCTGGAGAACACGTGGCTTGTTGATTCCGGCTGTTCGCGCCACATGACCGGAAGTTCCAAATGGTTCTCCAGCCTCGACCCCATGCAATACAAGGAGTACATCACATTTGGGGACAATAGCAAAGGTAAGGTGCTGTCTCGTGGGACCATTCGGGTCAATGAGTCTTTTATCTTGAAGGACGTTGCTTTGGTTTCAAGCCTGCATTTCAATTTGCTCTCTGTTTCGCAACTCCTTCAAGATGGGTTTGAGGTGCGCTTTAAGACTGGACTTTCTCGTGTGCTCGATTCTCAGGGACATCTAGTTTGTCAGATCGTTCCTTTCGGTCGAGTTTTCAGAGCTGATTTCTCTCAGTCTTTCGGTTCTTCTCGCTGTTTGGTTGCCGGATCTTCTTCTGATTTGTGGAAGTGGCATAGGAGACTTGGTCACTTGAGCTTCGATCTCCTAGTGAGGTTGAGTTCTCTTGACATGATCCGAGGATTGCCCAAACTTAAGTTTGAGAAGGATCTGGTATGCCATCCCTGTCGCCATGGAAAGATGGTGGCTGCTTCCCATCCTCCAGTGACTCAGGTCATGACCACGAGACCCGGTGAGCTACTCCATATGGACACTGTTGGTCCGGCTCGGGTTCGGTCAGAGGGAGGGAAGTGGTACGTTCTTGTGATCGTGGATGATTTTTCTCGTTATTCTTGGGTGTTTTTCATGGAGGGCAAGGACGAAGCGTTTTCTCATGCTCGTGACTTGATCTTGAGGTTGCAAACTGAGTTACCAAAGAATGCCATACGAGCTATCCGCAGTGACAATGGCACTGAGTTCAAAAACTCTCAGTTTGACACCTTTTGTGCTTCCTTGGGTCTTGAACATCAGTTTTCTTCGCCCTATGTCCCTCAGCAGAATGGTGTTGTTGAGCGCAAAAATCGGACTTTGGTTGAAATGGCCAGGACGATGCTCGATGAGCATAGGACTCCTAGGCGTTACTGGGCCGAAGCCATCAACACCGCCTGCCATGTTTCAAACCGCATTTTTCTTCGTGCTTTCTTAAAGAAGACATCCTACGAGTTGCGGTTTGGGCGTCCACCCAAGGTGAGTCATTTTCGAGTCTTCGGTTGCAGGTGCTTCATTCTTAAGCAAGGTAATCTTGACAAGTTTGAATCTAGATCTTCGGACGGTATATTTCTCGGTTACGCTTCTCATTCACATGCGTACCGTGTGCTTAATCTTGAGACTAACCGTGTCGTGGAGACTTGTGAAGTCACCTTCGACGAAACCATGCCCTCTTCTGTTTCTGTCTTTGAACATGCAGGTGATGAAGAGATGGGTGACAGCATTTTCGTTGAGGATGACGATGACATCGATTGGGATGATCCCAAGCCATCTCAACCAGCTGCCCCGATCGAGCCAGCTTCGACCACTTCGGCTCACGGCCCCGAGCCCTCCACCTCTACTTCATGGGGTCCTTGCGAGCCGCTTCCTCAATTGACTGAGGAGGCCCCAGCTGTGGATGAGGGGGAGGCGACTTCGTCTTTGGGTGCACCTCGACATATCCAGCGACGCCATCCTCCTCAGACCATGATCGGCGACATCGACGAAAGGGTAACGCGTTCCAAGTCTTATCATATTTCCCATTTTGCTCATTCTGCTTTCGTAGCTTCTTTTGAGCCTCGAGATATTGGACACGCACTATCTAATGCCGATTGGGTTAATGCTATGCACGAAGGAGTTAGAGAACTTTGAGCGGAACCAAGTGTGGGTTTTAGTTCCACCTCCACCAGAGTGCCACCCCATAGGTACAAAGTGGGTTTACAAGAACAAGCAGAGTGAGGATGGGGTGGTGGTGAGAAACAAGGCGAGATTAGTGGCTCAGGGTTTTTGCCAAAAAGAGGGAATAGACTATGAAGAAACCTTTGCTCCTGTTGCCCGTCTAGAAGCCATTAGGATTCTTTTAGCATTTGCAGCTTCGAAAGGGTTCAAGCTGTATCAGATGGATGTGAAGAGCGCCTTCTTGAATGGGTACATAGAGGAAGAGGTTTATGTGAGGCAACCCCCTGGCTTTGAAAATCCAAAGTACCCCAACCATGTTTTTAAACTCCACAAAGCCTTGTATGGTTTGAAACAAGCCCCGAGAGCCTGGTATGAGCGTTTGAAAGCTTTCTTGCTTGATAAGGGTTTTAGGATGGGTTCCGTAGACTAAGACTTTGTTCCTCCTCAAGCAAGGCACAGACATCCTTTTGGTTCAGATATACATGGATGATATAATCTTTGGTGGCTCTTCTCATGCTCTTGTTGCCAAGTTTTCAGATACTATGAGCAGGGAATTTGAGATGAGCATGATGGGCGAATTAACTTTCTTCCTCGGGCTGCAAATCAAGCAAACTCGTGAGGGGACGTTCGTGCACCAAGGCAAGTACACCAAGGACGTGCTCAAGAAATTTGATATGGGTGAGGCCAAGCCTCTTTCGACGCCTATGTCAACCACGACGGCCCTGGATGAGGACAAGGAGGGAGAAGGCGTGGACCAGAAGGAATACCGAAGCATGATCGGGTCCCTGCTGTACCTAACGGCGACGAGACCGGACATCCAGTTCGCAGTCTGCTTGTGCGCGCGCTTTCAGTCTTCTCCGCGCACGTCTCATCGTCAAGCCATCAAGCGGATCCTCAGGTACCTTCGTTTCACACCTGAGTTTGGTCTTTGGTTTTCAGCCTCCTCCTCTCTTTCTCTTTGTGGGTATTCTGATGCGGATTATGCTGGTTGTCGTGTTGAGAGGAAGTCCACTTCGGGGACTTGTCAGTTTCTTGGATCTTCTCTTGTGTCTTGGTCTTCTCGCAAGCAGTCTAGCGTCGCCCAATCCACCACAGAAGCTGAATATGTTGCTGCTGCTGCTTGTTGTTCCCAGTTGCTTTGGATGATAGCTACTCTGAGAGACTTTGGGTTAGAGTTTAGGCGAGTGCCTTTAGTTTTGTGACAGCACCAGTGCCATAAGTGTAGCCAAAAACCCAGTCCTTCACTCAAAGACAAAGCACATAGAAGTTCGCTTTCACTTCTTGCGTGACCACTATGAGAAAGGTGATATCGATCTGCACCACATTGATACCCAAAACCAGCTCGCAGATATCTTCACCAAACCACTTGACCAAGCCCAGTTTGCTCGCTTGCGAGGGGAGCTTGGAGTTTGTTTCCCTTTTTAGAGGAGGGAAACTTTGGTTGTTGTATTCTAGTTTTGCTTTTCTTTGTAGTTTAGCCTTTGTTTTTGTTTTTATATCATACTTGCATATCATATCATCATGTATCATATTGCATTCTGAGCTTCATCCTTATAGTAGCTAGATTGACACTATGCTCTTGTTGGGGATGTTATGGATATACATGATGTGCTTTTGGCTTAGGCTCCTCTTGATCATTTGATGCATGTTATGAGCTAAGCTTGTTTTCCAAACTGTGAACTTGATTAAAACTTGTTGAAACATGAAATGTGTTCACCACTACTTGTGTCACTAGCATGTGTAGAATGTGTTGAGATCTTTTTCTTGCTTCATGTATATGCTTAGTTGCTACGGCTCATACCTTGAGTTACACACTTGCTTGAGAAACTTGAATATGTGCTAAAACTTGAAAATCAAACTAAGTGATTTGAAAAGATCGGGATGGGTCTGTACTATCCTATGTCAGAGTATCGAGACAGCTCCAAATTGCACTTATTGGTGAACTTGAGCTCTGTAATGGATACCGAGATCATTGTCTTAAGCTTCTGATTGCCTTTGGCATAGGCTTGATATGGTCGCTAAGTCAGGTTTTGATGGCACAGATAACCTCCCGCACACACTTGTCTGACAAACTTTGGTAATAAGCTGCATAACTCTGATAAATTTCAATTGGTGTCTAAAATTTGATCAAATCACAAGTTTGTCTCATGACATGATGTGTGAACTTTGTTTGGGGTAGTTCACTTTGCATACATGTGTAGCACAAGGTCGATCTCCTGTCTATTTTTGCTATGTGCTCCTTTGGTGGTGAACCCTCTTTTAAAATTGCTCAAACTTGATCAAAATTGCTTAAATGCCATATTTCGTCTCATTTGGTCACTTTGAGCATTTGCTAGCACTTGTATGTGTTGCTATATATACATGACAGCATCAACTAGAGCCTCTTTTCAATCTACTTACTATAATCTTGAAGCTTCTGCATTCGTGCATTTCTGCATTCATAGCATGATTTGAGGGGGAGATGCAATCTTTGGGCTCTAGCTTGATAAGTGCATGTGTCAACAAGGGGGAGAAGTTTTCCACACTCACAAGGGGAAGAAACTTCCAATTTCAAACTTCCAATTTCACCTAAAGTTGAGAGATATGCATTCATTTGAGAGAGATTGCACTTGTTCAGGGGGGGTTGCATTTGAGGTGTTTTGCTAGATGTGTTGAGCCTTTGCCTCTTCTGGAGGGTCTAGCAGTTTTTTTCGGTTTTTCGAGCTTTGCTAGTGGTGTTGAGCCCGTTGCCTCTTCTTGAGGGCTAGCTTTGTTTTACTTGGTTGCGTCGAGCCGTTGCCCATGTCTTTGGGGACCAAGTTTTGCTCATTTTCAAATGACCCGGTTCTTGGCTTTTCTTTGGCTTTTGGTCTTTTGGGTGAGTTCTTTCTTTTCTCTTCTTCTTCTTTTTCTTTTGCTCAAGCTGTTCGTGTATTGGTGTTGACAATGCACTCATCAAGGGGGAGATTGCGAACACAAGGTTGACAAGTACCCTTGTGTGTTCGTTTTGTGATGAGTGATTGTCAATGTGATCCACGAAGTAGGTTGAGTGGTGACTAACCCTACCATGGCGAAAGCTATGTGTGCGACATGTCTTTTGGCTTGTGTTGTGCAGGTGTGGAGCTCGGATGCGGTGGTCGACGGCGAGGTGAAGGTCAAGGAGGACGTGCCGTGCCGACAGACCGGGAGCGGTGAAGGACGGACGTGAGGCTTGGACCGAGGGACCCAGAGGCCGGGTGACTAGCCGCGGTGGCTGACACTTGGGACACCGACAAGTGCAAGAAGACATGGAGTGACGGTGTTGACCGGGTCAAGACGGCGGACGCGTGAGTCGAGCGAGGCTCAGGAGGACTTGGCGGGCCGGCCGGTCGAGGACGGCGGTGACACGCGTCGGATGGTGGGGGACGCGTATGGAGTACGCTACTCGCGGACGGTTTGATGGTTTGGACCTCAAAACCATCGGATGGACGGTTTACGGGTTTGGGCCTCAAAACCCGGGCGGAGGTTCCGAGGAGGGACGGACGGCACGTGGCGGCATCGGGGAGTTCGCGTCGAGGCGAAGCTACCGGTGAGAAGGCGCGGTGGCCGTCGGATCAAGATTACACCGGGTTGGACAACAACGCCCTTGGGCTTAGCGGTTCAACTCATTTGTATCCAGGGGCAAAACTGGGAATGTGTAATAGCCCTGTTAAATAGGATGAGGGAGCCCCCATCTCCCTCACCTCCTCCAGTTTTCATTTTCTCCTTTAGGGTTTCTTCCTCTAGTTTGCTTCCATGTATGAGAGAGGTCCACAACTCAAATTGTGACTTGGTTTTGAAGGAATCGGTGGCCGTAACCACCGTATGTCCTCCGGGATTCATGATTTAGTTGTGTTCTTGATGTGATTTTGGTGTTCTTCACGAGCTCCTTTTGTCCCTTCTTGTTTCCCCTCTCGTTTCTTCGATTTGGGATGGTTTCGGTTCGTTCTTGTTGCCTTGGATCGATCAGTGACATGAGTAGAAGCTTTCCACCGAAGGAAATCCACTAATTCCTCACGAGATCGCAGATCCGGGCAATTTTAGTTCTTGACCTATTTTTTGGGGTTTTCTTTAATTCCTTCGATTCACGGAGTTAGAGTTTGTCTCGGGCTATGATCTTTTAGAGGTTGCCTTTCTACCCGCTTGTGAACTCTTGTGCAAAGTTTCAAGTCATTTGGAGTTGATTTGATCAAGTTATGGCTTGATTTAATTTTTCCCGAGAAACTGCTCGTTCATACCGGACGTGTCCGATATCATACCGGACGTGTCCGATATTTCTCACTTTGGAGTTTTGAGCTGAAATTTTGTGAAGATCTTCCCTTGGTGTCTAAAGAGCTATGGTTAAAATTTCATGATTTTTGGACACCGTTTGATGGGGTTTCGGATTTTTCTCTTTTGGTCAGCTTGCTGCTGAAAATACCGGACGTGTCCGATATCATACCGGACGTGTCCGATATTTCCCACTTTGGAGTTTTGAGCTGAAATTTTGTGGAGATCTTCCCTTGGTGTCTAAAGAGCTATGGTTAAAATTTCATGATTTTTGGACACCGTTTGATGGGGTTTCGGATTTTTCTCTTTTGGTCAGCTTGCTGCTGAAAATCCCGGACGTGTCCGAGATCATACCGGACGTGTCCGAAAATACCGGACGTGTCCGATATAATACCGGACGTGTCCGATATTTGCAGGAGCAGTGCTGTTTCATTTTGGGAGTTTGCTCGTTTGGGCTTCGATCCTTGTTCCGTTTGCTCTGTGGTGACCCGTTGTGTTCTGAGGGAGTATCCACCCTTCTCTAGGGTCGTGGTCATCAAGTCTTTCGTGAATGCTTTTTGGGGATTGATGTTGGGACAGTGGTTGAAGATTTCGGAAGAAATTTGAGGCTCCCATTCACCCCCCCCTCTGGTCGCCGTTTCCGGTCCTTCAAGTGGCATCACATATCGCACCGCATCAGATCAAGGCCACTAGCATATCGCACCGCATGGCATTGTCAGCGGACAGGCGCCCGTTGTAGTGTTTGCTTGATGGTTAATCGTCAATTAATTCACCAACTTAGCTAATCTAACTGTTTGGCCTAACCCTAACTGAATGTTCTGAATTCAGTTTCTATCTACCTCTGTTCTTCTCTCTTGATCTCTCTAACCGTTTTGAATTTGAGGTTGATGCTTAAAGAAAAGTTGTAGATCTCATAAAGGTGAACATTTGATAGTAAGTAAGTTTTTCGAGTTTCTACATGGAATCGGGAGAAAAGGAAGAAGAAGAGGGGCTGTCAGGCTGCTACAGTGACGCCGATGAGCTGCCTGCCTGCTTCACCATTGGTGGCCACCCGCCGACTATTTTCCGCAACCCTCGTGCGTGTTGACGTGGAGCTGCTTCCCTGGCCACGACACAAGCAGGAACTGGACGCCCAGAAGCCGCGCCCTCGCCATTATCTCGACGAGCCGTTCACCACGTCTTCCCTCTCTTCTTTCCACCGTCACCGTCGTGCACTCCAGTCCATCGGCGATTTCACCATCACCGCTTGCCCGCTGCCCAATTCACCTCGACCACAACTTCACCATTCTCTTACGCGCCTGCTCGACTCGCTTGCGCTGTTCCTCTCCGTTGGAGCTGGCCGTGCGCCACCGTCTTCCTCGGTGACGTCCGCAGCGCCGCCGTGAGCCCCCTCGCCGTGGGCATCCCTCTGTGGTGCCTCTCATCTTCAACCATCCAGCACTTTGGCTTCGCCTTGATGTCGCGATCGTGGCCGGCTCACTCGTTTCACCTCTACCGTCTAGGTCACGCCAAAACGCGCCTTCGCCACGAGTTCACGCCGCCGCCATCGTCGCCGCCGCCGGTCATCTAGCTCTTGCTCGACCCCGACTCAACCAGTGCGCCCATAAGAGTAACGGGGAGCACCTGAAGCTAACCACTCCCTCCAATTTGACTCTACCGTGCCCTAGTGGCTGGAGCATCGCCGCACCGGCGTGCTCTGCTTCGCCGAGCCACCGTGGCCGCTGGCGACTGCGCTGCTAACCCCAATCCGTCCAACAGACCCCTTGTACGGGTTCACATGAGTGAGGCGAGTGTGATGGTGACCTTTTCGTCGCCGATGATCCCGTCGTTGGTCTTGTCCGCCGCACCGGAGCGCTGCCGAGCCGCCATGGCCGCCGGTGTGCTTGCTGTCGTGCCCTAACCGTTCAGCTAGTACCGCAAGCGGGTGCGCGTGCACGCGCGCGCGAGAGAGAGAGGAGTCCACCTGAGATGATTTCGTCGTCGGTGAGGTCACCGCCGGTGAGTTACCTACCGGTTAACGGCGTGTGCGCCACGGTCAGCGCGGTCACACTGTGCACTAACCCGGGGTCCCGACTGTCAGTGGCTAGGGTGCGAGAGATACGGGTGAGAAAAGGGTTTTATCCTTTTTCGTTTTTTGGAAATTATTAAAATGTGCTAATTCTTGATTAATTCATAACCAAATAATTAGAGATGATAAAAATGTGAAATTTTTTGTGTAGCTTTGCTATGATGTGCTCTATCAGGAAAAGATATAAGTTAGGCAAAATTAGTAGCGTTGCTATGCTTAAAAATTACCTCTTTTAATTATAAAATAAACCTTGCATGATTTTTATAGTCTAAAATCAGTGGAGGTTGGATTTGTTATCTGTGGTATTTCGGAGGAGACTGACAACCCCACCACCGCAGGAAAGCCCCGGAGCATAAAACCCTTCCCTTGTGTTTACAAATATTATTCACTTAAGTCTTATGCTTTGTGCATTAAGTAAAATAGGAATTGGTTGAATACCAATGCTGCATGCCTGCTTGATATTTCAATACTCATCCTTGTCACCCTTTAGTCATAGTAGGTCAACAATGCTTAGCCTTACTTAGTTAATAAGAGTTGAATAGTGAATTGTTTTCCGACGGTTCTATACCTAGGAAAGGTCCTGAAGTTTAAATGATGTTTATGAGTTCAATTTGAGACTAGGCGGGCTCTTTGCTTACGTCAAGAATAGAGTCTTGATGTAGTGCCCCGCCTGTGTCGATTAAGGACCGATCGTTGTTGGGCTGCTTGTGATCGTGACTTGTAGTGCTGGCCACATATTTCGGTAAGCCTGATACCTCGGCTATTCCACTATATGAAAGGACAACCGTGCACTGGGAGTGGAGAGATAGCGAGAGTAGCGTGTACCCACCCTACGGAAGCATGCGGGATGACGTAGGGAGGTGGAGTACTGTGCTCTCGGCCTCTCGGGTGGCGCGAACCCATTCATGTTTTGGAGGATACGAGTGAGGGTTGATATATGTAGGTCCGGGACCTGCATATGTCGTGTGGTTGGGAATCCCCAGCTGTGTTTAAACGATTCGAATCGTTGTTGCTTCTCGGAGAAGAAGACTCGATCAACTAAACTGCATCGTAGTTAATCAATGAAATAATGACACTTATAATCATAAGATGAGATGATTAAAGAAGTGATTGATGTAGATCATGTGTAAATTGGAGACTGATAATGATTTAACTTGAGCTAAAACATTGAAAATAAGGATCAATCTTTAGTAAGGTTTTATACAAAAGTTAACCTTGATTCTTGCTACAGACTTACCTTGATTCCTTGTAAACCTGCATATCCTTGGAGTCTTTCCTTTTCGTCAGTTAATAAGTCTTGTTGA
Source organism: Miscanthus floridulus (assembly GCF_019320115.1). Lineage (NCBI taxonomy): Eukaryota > Viridiplantae > Streptophyta > Magnoliopsida > Poales > Poaceae > Miscanthus > Miscanthus floridulus. The sequence continues at coordinate 192,888,135 of NC_089580.1, forward strand.
GTACCTTTGTACTCAGGGTTGTTAACCCTTGTTGCAGGTGAGCCTCATAAGCAGCTAGGCTTTTGCCCCTGCTGTATGACGGTTGTGGAAGAAGAGAGCCAACCGTAGAGAAGTTTGTTGTGCACCCTTGGGCAGGGTGAACCCCTTTTGTGTGTTGTATAAGTAGTACCTGTCATGCTACCATACAATATAGATGGCTAAAACTTATGGTTTGTAAGACTTCTGCTGTTTATTTCGATATAATATATATGTATCTGTACAAATTGTTGTAATACTGCAATACCTCCTATGATGAATCCTATTCGGAAAGGTAAAGTAGATGATTTGGGTTTCCCGAGGACACCCGACAGACCACTGGAGTTGTCTGGCTCCCGTGTGCAGCAGTCAGAAGTCTGTAAGACAATGGCAGGCTCACTGGGCCATATAATTCGGGCGGTTCTGCTGCTGTTGGGGACAAGGCGGTGGTCACCTGAGTCTGCAACTGTGGGCAGCGGACGTTGTCCCAGCTTGCCGACACGGAGTTGCGGACGCCACCTCCACGCCCTTCTTAGTGGGCTGTGGAACTGCCACCAGCCTTGTCTCAGCAAGGGCAGGATAGGTCTCGTGAGGCCGTGTCACCCCGTCACAGTGCCAGTCTCACGACCAAACCCCTTCAAGCGTTCATTGACCTAGGTGAGCCTTGCTCTAGGCAAGGAGTCCTGGATGTTCAGCAGGATTCAGCTGCTGACATTACGCGCATGATCCAGGACAGAGTTTGCTTGCCTCTCAAACTCCTGTGCTTTAGGGAAGGCCTATCCTCAGGGTTGCTCGGGTCCAACCCAGTGTCGGTTCGCCAAGGAGAAGTGTTCCCTTAGCTGCTAAGCCTTGTGTGCCCAACCCGACTCTCCAGGCGCAGAAGGTTCTTATGGTCAAGTTGGGGCTCACGAATGCTTCCGAACCCGTCGGCACTGCAGAGACACAGAAGTTGGAGTCCATCTTTGTTGAGCCACTTTCGGAGTCCAAGCCTTAGGCTTTCAAGGTCCTTTTCCCGGACGACGCATTCCTGGATAACTTCATCCCAGAGGTTGATGGGCTCCTGCCGTAGACGCGCTAAGGAGTTAACGCAACCATCAGTTGTCGCAAATTTGCCTCTCCCTATCGTCACAGAACCTGTTCTCGTGCTTGATGCGCGGCTAAGCGGCCTTCCGCATTGTTATTCACCCTCAGTTCTTGTTTCAACTATTCTTCTTTCTATCATGTGTTTTTGGTTCTCCTTCTCTCTGGTATGCTTGGCGTTTACCAATGAGTGGGTAACTTATAACGTATTTCTAATTCCTCTTAATGAAATATGTGCCTATAAGTGGCACAGTCGTGAAAAAAAAAACGTACCCACAGCTTCAGTTTATCGCCCGCGTCCGCAGACGAAATCATCTCTAAGGCAAGGTTCCTTGTCAAGCAGTTCCTCTATTACCTTTTTTTTAATGAAAAGTCCCTCTATTACTAGATATATCAGATGAATCGGAGCTAAAAGATTAGAGAGAATTTATTACCCACGTTCCTTTAAAAAGGAATTTATTACCCAAAAAAATGCAGAGAGAAACTGTCTTTACAGGAGGAAGTAGGAACACACCTAAGCTTACAAACTTTTGCAAATAGAAACCTCCGGATGTCTGAGGCATTTCATCGAACAAATTTCGGGTGTGACAAGAGTGCCATTCCAATCTTAGGTCTTCAGCCGCATCTGCAAAACAGAAAAAGCCTAAGCAATGGAGGAAAGATTTGATGAACCAACTGATCATACGCTGCTGAAGTTTACCCCCCGTGCAACAGAGTCTCTATCCCGTTTCTCGATATCATTCCGCGCCGCAAGCAGTGCTTCGCCGCGCAACAGAAAGAATCGGGATGCCAGGCCAGGGGATCCAAAGGAATACGCTTTCCAGCCAGGAAGGCGATTCCACGGGAGTATGTTTTCGTATTCTGAAAACATATAACGGAAATACGCTACCGATGTGAAGGTTGGTAGAATGGTAGTGTATTAAATATTTAGACGAGGACGACACACAAATGATTGCTTACGCTACATGAGTAAAAGTTTGATATGCCCTTTTATGTGAGAGATGAAGGAATCAAAACACAATAATGCAGACATTATGCTCGGCGAGTGAGGATGTTATCCAGTGCTACGGGCACTCTGTAGAAAATGTTATCACCTTGTGATTTGTGAACACAATTCGGAGATGAATATGCCTTGCTTCGCTGCTCGATCGAGTAGTCCTAACCATATTCCTAGTAGGATCATGGAAAGATATACATTCCCCTTTTAAATCTAGCACTTAATTCTCTTGCAATTCCAATGCTGCAACTGCAATTATCGGGTGCAACTGTTCGTCATGCATAAATATTTATCTATTAATCTCCCATAGTCATATTTACATACTCTCCATGCATATTTTTTTATTAATAAGAAAGCATTTTATTAAACTCAAGATAATTACATCAAGTTGATACAATCATCTTGAGTATACAAGCACACAGTATATATAAATATTGTGTGTGTTTCAGTCTGCCCACCAGAGGAGCATTGCGCAAGAAAGTTCAGACCATCTATCTGTTTTTCACGCTGCTGTGTGAATAGAACAACACCTTTTACCATTCTGAGCTTTTGCATTGCGTGTCTTTTATTTGCTACTGTTTAAATAGACAGGCAATTTGTTGGCGGCCGCAGGAAGTAGTTCATCTATTCCATGGTCAGCCGTTCCATGCATATTATTGCAAGTCCACTTCGTCGCGTTTATGCTTGCTTGCGAGAGAGATCTTTTGTCGTTGTGGGCTTGTTGCGACGCAATGCAAAGCACCAAGAGGCTGATTCAGTGGAATTGAAACAGAAGTGCTGCAGGTAGCAGCGACGTCTCGCCTCGATGAGGTCAACTCTGTTGGTCCTGATATCTTCGGCACGTGGGAGCTGACCGTTCACACTACGGCTGGAGTAGAACATTGGAGATAGAACAGCACGCACACACAGCATAAACATTAGCGTTGATCGAAGCTCTGCAGACGAGATGACAAAACTAAACTCGCTCAACTTTACTGAGTTACAGTGGAAAGTTATATATGCAACTCTACCCATCTAATCCTAGTACACAGACATGGCAGGCTGCCATGCTACTACAGTGACTAGATGTGACAGCAAGACTGACTTTGACGTCTGCCCTTGCTGTGGTTACAGTACGGCAGAGGATCCTTTCGGCACCTGCCGCAGCCGTAGCTACACTACAGCAGCAGGGGAGCCCTTTCGGCGTCTGCTCCTGCCGCGCGTACAGGCGAGGGAGCGGCAGATTACTTTACAATTGTTCTCTTAATCCTGCTGCTAACCCTAAAACCTCCACCAAGACGATCATCTTCTTCAGCTCCGTAAACCGAAGACAGCCGAGCGGCTTGCGTGAGTTGCCGATTAGTTTCGACGAACTCGATTACGATATGTCCTCCATCAACACAGTCCTTAAAGAAGTGGAACTTGACGCCGATGTGCTTGCTCCGGTCGTGGAGAACTGGATTCTTCGCGGGGGCGATGGCGGGCTGGTTGTGCACCATCAGTGCTGGTGGGTGAGCTTCTACACCGGTCAGCTCGCCCAGCAGCTGACGTAGCCACACAGCTTAGCACGCTGCTGTGGCCGCCGCCACGTACTTTGCCTCGCACATGGACAGCGCCATCACCTTCTGTTTCAGCGACAACCATGAGATTAGAGCCGACCCGAGGAAGACGAGCACGCCAGAGATGCTCCGTCGTCCGTCGATATCCCCCGCCATATCTGCATCGCTGAACATAGTGGCCTACAGCCCACTTTCGATGGTCTTGGGGAAGACGATCACCTGATCCACTGCCTCCTTGATGTAGCGCAACAGCTGCTTCACCGTGGCCCAGTGATCCTCTCGGAGCGGAGCGGAGCGTGAGCGCCTCCTTCCCCTATCTCACCTCGATGGCGAGGTAGTAGGAGAGCGCGCCGAGATCGCTCATTCAAAAATAAGCCACCATCTTGCACTTGAAGCTGTCGATGTCCTCCTCACGCGTGCCGGTGATGATCAAGTCATCCACATACATGCCGATGACGAGCTCCTCCTTCCCCCGTCGCCGCGTGTAGAGCGCGTGCTTGGTTGTGCACCGCGTGAACCCAAGCTCGCCCACCGTGGCGTCAAGCTTGGCGTTCCACACTCGTGAGGCCTGCCGCAGCCCGTAGAGCGCCTTGCACAGTCGGAGCACCCTGTGCTCACCCCCTTGATGGTGAAACCCGGAGGTTGTCTGACGAAGACCGTCTCCGCCAGCTCGCCGTTGAGGAAGGCCGATTTTACGTCTAGGTGGTGGACATGCCAGTTCTTCGCTGTTGCCAAAGCTAGCAGCAGTCGGATACACTCCATGCGCGCTACCAGCACAAAGACTTCCTCAAAGTCGATGCCCTCGCGCTGGACAATGCCTCGGGCGACGAGGCGCGCCTTGTGCTTGATAATGGCGCCGCGCTCGTCCCGCTTGACCTTGTACACCCACTTCAGGCCGATCGGAGGTATCCTAGAGGTGGATCGACGTGCTCCCAAGTCTTGTTTTCCTCGATCGCCTTCATCTCCTCCACAATCGCCCATCGCCAATTTGCATCGTGCTCGGCCAGCGCGAACGTGGGTGGTTCCTCTGCACTGATGAAAAGAAGCTCTGGGTCATTGAGCAGCTGACCCGTCAGGCCTGAGGACCCTATGCCACCAACGGTGTCATCCGGCCTGCGGAACCGCACCTCCTCACCATCGTGGAAGGCATCCTCGAAATCAGTGATGTCGCTTGGAGGTGAGGTGAACTCGATCGACGTCGATGGAGTCCCCTGTTCCGCCGGAGTGGTCGGCATAGAGCCTGGAGTGCTCGGCACCCCAGTTGCAGTGCTTGGCACTACTCCTGGACCACTCGTCACCACTCCTAGAGTGGTTGGCACCACTGCAGGAGTGCTCGGCACCAGTCTTAGAGTGGTCGGCACCACTACAAGACCTCTCAGCTCTACTACGGGAGTGTTCGGCACCCGTTCTAGAGTGGTCGACACCACTACAGGACCGCTCGACACCACTCCTAGAGTTCTCAGCACCCCTTTCGGAGTGCTTGGCGCCGCCCCAGGAGTGCTCGACTCTGTTGCTGGAGTGGTCGGCACCTCCTCTCCAGCGTCTCCACCACCGTAGATGATCAAGTGCTCGACGACGAATGTGCTAGTGAAGTCGCCAGCTTCCCCCGTGCCCGGACTGTCCTAGTCCCAGGCCACCATCTCGTCGAACACGACGTCACACGAGACAACCACCTTGCCTCTGCGTGGGTCATAGAGTCGGTACACCTTGGTACCTTCCTCATAGCCTAGGAGCACCATCGGTGTGCTCCTGTCCGCCATCTTGGTGAGGACCGGCTTCGTCTTCCTGACGTGGCCGATGCAGCCGAATGTCCGAAGGAAGGACACGCTTGGCTTGTGCCCATACCAAGCTTCGAATGACGTCTTGCCCCTTCAGGTCCTTGGTGGGCGCGCGGTTGAAGATGAACACTGTCGTGGTCACCGCCTCACCCCAGAACCTTGCCGGCATGCTCTTGGCTTTCATCATGGATCGAGCCATGCCGACCACCGTCTGGTTACACCGCTCCACCACGCCATTCTGCTGTGGCGAGTACGGCGTGGTGTGGTGTCGCACCAGACCCTGATCCACGCAGTACACAGCGAACTCCACCGAAGTGAATTCGCCACCGCGATCAGTCCATAGCATGCGTAGCTTCTTGCCGCTCTCCGCCTCCGCGCGTGCCTTGAACTTCTTGATCGCCTCTGCCGCCTCATCCCCGGAGCGATCTACAGGCGGAGAGAGAAGTCCTCCACCGACTCACCATCCTTGAACTTGAGGGTGGCGTACTCCTGCTTCAACAGTTGGGTCGTCGCCTTCTTTGCGCGGTCAGAGCCGACGTACATCTCTGCACTGGCCTCCCACGCCTCCTTAGCAGAGTTCTTCGCTCCCAACGGCTCCCTGTACTCCGCTGGCACAACAGCGAGGATAGCCTCTAACGCTGACATGTCGTCTTCTTCGTTGTCGGTGCCCTTGTTAATGGCATTCCAGAGCCGTCGGGCTCTGAGCTTGATCTTCATGGTCACCGTCCACTCGTCATAGTTGGTGCGAGTCAGCGTCGGCCAACTGGTGTCGCTGACCTCCCGCACCATGCGCACGACCACCTCCTGTCGTGACTGGGCAGCCACAGCAGCGCCGCTGCTGTCGTCCATCTCCAAACCGTCCGTCATCGCCAGCGGTTAGTCCGGCGACGGCGCTTGTACGACTCTGATACCACTTGTTGGTCCCGAGATCTCCGGTACGGGTGAGCCGATCGCTCACCGTCGTTGCCGACCACACACTACGGCTAGAGGTAGAAGAAGGGAGGGAGAACAGAGCGCACACACACAGCACAAGCACCAGCGTTGGCCGAAGATCTGCAGAGGAGATGGCAAAACTGAACTCGCTCAACTTTACTGAGTTGCAGTGGGAAGCTATATATACAACTTTACCCATGTAATTCATAGGACACAGACATGCCAGGCTGCTACAGTGACTAGATGTGACAGTAGGGCTGACTTTGACGTCTATCCCTGCTGTGGCTACAGTGCGGTATGGGAGCCTTTCGGCGTCTGCCCGTGCCGCAGCTACAGTGCAGCAACAGGGGAGCCCTTTCGACGTCTGCCCCTGCCGCGTGTATAAGTGAGGGAGCTGCATATTACTTTACAAACTCATCAGTTGCGCCAGCACTCTTTCTGTATTTTGAGAGTTTGATTAATCAGTCATTCCTGAATTAGCTTGAGTAAGTACCTAGGAACATTCATATATTCAGTTATAGCCAGAACAAGCATGTAGTGTCTGACTCCATTTGTGAATTTCAGACCCCATTTTTGTACGCAGTCCGATCGATATGCAGAAAAGAAGATTCAGTCACAACGGAATGTGCGTCATAAGTTGATTTACAAACAACAAACCGGCTACTATATTCATGATGAAAACAACACTTGTTTAGTCGTCATAGGTTGAACAAGGGGTATACATGGTCATAAAATGTTAAGTAGAAGATAAACCTGTAAAAACGAGTAAAAACACTTAGGTGAGTAGTTTGGTTGGTGCAGCTCCTGGAGCCACAACTCGTAAAAGTAGCGGTAGCAAGAGACGGAGAAGCCCCACAAAACCAACTCCGCTGACTCCTCTCCATAGTTCATTTCAGGCTCGCAGGAGCCAGAGCCGGTTTAACCTGAGCTACAGTACTAAACAGTGTTCAACAGTTCCGGAGTCCATGGAAGCCGGACCAAACGGAGCCTTCGCTCATTAGCTGTACTCCTCGTTGTGTACACAAAATCAATGTCTTCAAATCTTTTTTTAGGACAGTAATATCCCCAAGATGTTATGTCGATTCATACTTCTGGTAAATCGATGTGTCATTTTCAGATGGAACATCAAGTCCAGCCAGGTCCAGGCTCAACCTACGGTTTTTACTGAGCAGTGACTTTTGTAGCATAATATGCACTCGCTATGTAACTGTGCAGCATGCAGATGATTACCCTAAAAGGGGTCATTTATCATGTGAATATTTTACTTGTTTGGTCCTTTTAGTTCAAGGTGGGCAATAATAGTAGTAATACTATGCATGCACTACTCACGGGGAGATCAGAACTTCAGAAGCTTCTAGGCAAATTTGAACTAGATCAGGATTCAACTCAAATGCTATTGTTTCAGCCTTGTCAGGATCGGAAGTCTAATTTTGTTAATCACAGTTCCTTTGCAGAGTAGCGTTATATATTTTCTACTTTGGAATTAATAGATCCACACATCTAAATGCTGCAGTACATTTATATATGGAGGCATGCAATTAGGTTATTGAATTATGTTTTGGCATGTGAAAATATAATGACTTCCTCCGTACTTCCTAATAATCTTCCGATGTATGTTACTTCTTATTCTAAGTATCGAAACATGAAAGATGCCATAGATCCAGAACAGTAGTGCATGTTATTTGCTAAAGGATTACAAAAGGTGTAGACTCTATCATAGACATAATTCGATCTGCAGAACGAAATTAACAAAGAATGATATTGCCGTAAGCTATTAGCATGCATCAGATTTGATGATCATCTGAGGATTTAAATTAAGGCTTCTTCCTGAAAACCCTACCTGCAGTTTCCATTAACAAAGAGCGAAAGTTGTGTGTCAAGTGTTACGGACCTTATTCAAACGTAGATCTTGCATGACCTTGTATTTTTCCTGGGACGCCGTCGGAAGAAGAAAATTGGCTGCTTGCCTGACTCTAGGGTTTCCAACAAGCATGCTTGGTGATGGTGTGCTGCCACGAGAAAATGAAACTGCCAGATGATCTGATCGTCTGTTTTCCATGAAGTCAATTCTTTCTTCAGATGGTAATCAAGAACACATATGGTTTCAGATCATGCTGGCAGCTTCATCTTCTTGTGCTGCACAAACGAAACTGACTGAAGAACTCACACACACCTCGACCAGAGAGAGAGAGAGAGAGAGAGAGAGAGAGAGAGAGAAGCGGAGGTGTGCGCTTGAGATGGTGAGGGGCTGCAGGTGATTAGCTCTAGTGCTTTTTATGGAGTCCTTTTCGTGCTAATCTTTTCTGTTTCTTTGTACTATCTCCAAAAGCTGAAGCGCAGGGAAGAAGAATAATGCAAAGGCGAGGAGAGAGAGAGAGATTAGTGCAGTGGTCCCGATCGAGAAGGAATATGTCATGCGCTCTCACCCAGTATACACTACCGGAAACGCCTAAGTTGCCGAGTGTCAGGTGCTTTGCCAAGTGTTCTTTTTTGGACACTCGGCAAAGATGTCTTTGTCGAGTGTTTTTTTTGACACTCGGCAAAGAGGCTATTTGCCGAGTGTTTTTTTTAACACTCGGTAAAGAGTCTCTTTGCTGAGTGTTTTTTTTTTGACACTCGGCAAAGAGCTTTTTTGCCGAGTGTTTTTTTTTGACACTCGGCAAACAGCTTCTTTGTCGAGTGTTATTTTTTTTTACACTCGGCAAAGAAAATTTCAAAGCACATTTTGAAGCAGTAAATTAATTCAAATCAAAAAGGTTTTAACTACAAAGTTGTATAACTCATCAAGATGTACAATGTTTGTTTTGGTCTTTTCTTAATACGACAAAGTGAAAATAAATTTGTTCACAAATCTAACATATCTCTCTGGTAGTTTATGAAACTACAAGATAGATATATAAGATTTGTGAACAATGTTAGAACGACCATGTCGGATGAATAGATGACCAAACAACCAAAATAAACTTTGTAGATCTCGAAAAGTTATGAAACATTGTAGTTGACAACTTTTTTATTTGAAAACATTTTGTCATGCAAAACTGTGTTTGAATTTCAAAATTTTAAAATTCAAATTTTGTAAACGACCTCGGATGGAAAAACTTCCTAAACTAAAAGTGTAGATCTCGAAAAGTTATGAAATATTGTAGTTGACAACTTTTTGATTTGAAAACATTTTGTCATGCAAAACTGTGTTTGAATTTCAAATTTTTAAAATTCAAATTTTGTAAACTACCTCGGATGGAAAAACTTCCTAAACTAAAAGTGTAGATCTCGAAAAGTTATGAAACATTGTAGTTGACAACTTTTTAATTTGAAAACATCTTGTCGTGCAAAACTGTGTTTGAATTTCAAAATTTTAAAATTCAAATTTTGTAAACGACCTCGGATGGAAAAACTTCCTAAACTAAAAGTGTAGATCTCGAAAAGTTATGAAACTTTGTAGTTTACAACTTTTTGATGTGAAAACATCTTGTCATGCAAAACTGTGTTTGAATTTCAAAATTTTAAAATTCAAATTTTGTAAACGACCTCGGATGGAAAAACTTTCTAAACTAAAAGTGTAGATCTCGAAAAGTTATGAAACTTTATAGTTTATAACGTTTTTATTTGAATTCGTTTAGGGCCTCAAACATGCAATTTACACTCGGTTTAATATAATATATTGGGAACTAAAACGGAATCTAGACACAAGTGAGAGTGTGGTGTAGTGGTAGAGGAGGTACGTGCACAGCGGGAGGTATCGGGTTCGAATCGCGTCGGCCGCGTAGCCATGAAATTCACGCGAAAAATGTCGGAGATGGGTGGGCGCTGGCCGGTGGGGGCCTCCATCGATAAAAAAAATTCCATTTTTTTGGGTAAAAATCCCATTTTTTTGGGTTTTTTCGGTTTCAACTTTGCCGAGTGTCGGGCACTCGGCAAAGCCTTTGCCGAGTGCCCGATAAAAGACACTCGGCAAAGTTGGCTTTGCCGTCACTGTTTTTGGCGAGTGCTGTTCGCCGAGTGTTACACTCGGCGAACCATTTACCGAGTGTTTTATGTATTTTGCCGAGTGTTTCGGACACTCGGCAAACTACAGGAGTCCGGTAGTGATATATATTACGATATCGTATTTTTCTCAAAAGACAATACTGACATAAAGGCTAATACATACTGTTTTATCGGATATAACTTAGACGCACACAACAATAATACATACACTAGTAGAGAAACGACTTTTGATCTACTTTGAAATTTGGCTTTAGTCTCGTTATTTTTCGCGCCTGGGACTAGAGAAAACTTTATTACCGGTTGGTAGCTCCAACCGGGACTAAAAGCCCCTGTCCAACGGCTATTGCGGCAGGATTTTGCTGCAGGGACCTTTAGTCTCGGTTGGAGCTACCAACCGGGCCTAAATGTTAACTTTTACTCCCGCTTGGTCCCTCCAACCAGGAGTAAAAATCTACTTCTGGCTGGAGGCTCCGTCCGGGACTAGAAAGGGACCTTTAGTCCTGGTTGCTGTCTCCAACCAGGACTAAAGGTCCCCTCCTATATACCCCTTCTTCCTCCCCGAGCCCGAGCCACTTCGAGCTCAGTGTTCTTGCTTCATCGCCGGCCTCTCTTCTTCCTCATCGCCGGTAATCACAAGATTTCTTCGATTCCTCCATCGATTCTTCGGTTCTAAAGGTTATCAAGTTTATACTCTCATGTTTCATCAGCAGCATATCTCATTTTATGGACTAGATATATGTGGTTTTTTATGGTGGATTTTTTTATTTTTAAGCCATTTAAGCTCAAAATCACTTTAAAGTTTGTATATTTGGATGAAGGAAGGTTAAAGTAGTTATTCAAAACTAGTATTCAGCTTTCATTTCTAACATGCATAGCACACTTCATGGTTTAGAGATATAGAAAATTTTAGAGTTTTTTTTAATTTTATTTTTTATAAAATGAGAAATTTATATTATATTAAAAATGAGTATAGAGAGTAGATGGCAACTGCTTTCGGGTCCTCGGCCTCTCATCGGGTTCCAAAGCGACTGAGGCCGGACCTCCCTCTCATTGCATGCGGCAAGTGTGAGGAGAATATTATGATGGAGTATCGGGTGAGGAAGGAGTGTCCCAACAAAGGCCGTATCTTCTACAAGTGTCCGGATCGCAATGTGAGTTATTTTGTCGCATTTGGTGATTATGGTTAATTTATACTTATTTTCATGATGATTGTGATTAAAGTTCTAATTTTTTGTTTTAATTTCAGTGGGATGGCACTGGATGTTCAGGCTGGTACTGGGAGGAAGAGTATGTTGAACACGTGCAAAACTCTCTTGCACAGGCGGCTACGGCGGCTGATGAGGCAGTGATCATGCAGAAGAAGCCCATATATGTTGAACAAACACATGATCTGTCTATTTTAGTTGGGATTGATCGTGAAATCCTTATGCTGCTGTATTGCATTTTAGCTTTAGTTTTTTTAGTGGTAGTTGGGATTGTCTACATTGTAGCGAGACTTTCATAAATTAATACATTGTGTGGTGGCATGCATGTCGTATAATTAACTAATTATGTTCTAGGTTTTAATATGGTACATATGTCATGTAATGCAGATGAGCCGGCATTGGATGTACAATGCTGAACGCCGCTCCCAAGAGTTCATTGAGGTCGTGCATTCTTTCTTACGTGTGGCCGAGGCAAACAAACGCGATGGTTTCATGTGCTGCCCATGTGCCATATGTAAGAATTTGAAGGAATATGCTAGCTCAAGGAGTCTTCATTCACACTTGTTGAAGTCGGGTTTCATGTCAAACTATATTTGTTAGACGAAGCACGGAGAAACCGGGGTTGTAATAGAAGAAGGTGAAGAAGAACAATGGGACGATGATGACATTATTGCTGAATATGGTGCCTTCAATGATACTCCAATAGAGGAAGCCGAAAAAGAGGTAGGGGCAGAAGATGAGCCCGCTGATGATCTTGGTCAGGCCATTTGTGACGCATAAAGAGAATGCGAAAGTGAAAAGGAGAAGATCAAGTTTAAGCGCATGCTAGAGGATCACAAGAAATTGCTATACCCAACTTGTGATGCGGGGCAGAAAAAGTTGGGTACCACACTAGAATTGCTGCAATGGAAGGCAAATAATGGTGTATCTGACATGGGATTTGGGGAGTTACTGAAAATCCAAAAGAAGACGCTTCCGAAGGATAATGAATTGTCTGCCACTATGTACGAAGCAAAATAGGTAGTCTGCCCTTTGGGATTAGAAATCCAGAAGATACATGCATGTCATAATGACTGCATCCTCTACCATGGCGAGGAGTACGAGAAGTTAGATGCATGCCCGGTATGTTATGCATCGTGGTATAAGATCAGGCAAGATGACCCTGGTGATGTTGAGGGCAAACGTCCCACGAAGAAAATCCCTGCCAAGATTATGTGGTATGCTCCTATAATACCACGCTTGAAACATCTGTTCAGAAACAAAGACCATGTAAAGTTGTTGCGATGTCACAAAGAAGACCGTAAGGTAGACAATATGTTGAGACACCCTGCTGATGGGTCCCAGTGGAGAGCAATCGATAGAGAATTCTCGGAGTTTGCAAATGACGCAAAAAACTTAAGGTTTGCTTTAAGTACGGATGATATGAATCCTTTCGGGGAGCAGAGCAGTTGTCATAACACTTGGCCTGTTACTATATGTATCTACAACCTTCCTCCCTGGTTATGCATGAAGCGTAAGTTTATTATGATGCCAGTGCTCATCCAAGGTCCAAGGCAACCTGTCAACGACATCGATGTGTACCTGAGGCCACTAGTTGAAGAACTTCTACTTTTGTGGAATAGACCATGTGTACGTGTGTGGGATGAGCACAAATAGGAGCACTTTGACCTACGAGCATTGTTATTCATAACAATCAATGATTGGCCTGCTCTAAGTAATCTTTCAGGACAATCAAACAAGGGATATAATGCATGGATGCATTGTTTTGATGACATTAAAGGTATATTCTTGAAAAATATCGAAAGGTCGTGTACCTTGGCCATCGTTGATTTCTTCCTGCGAATCACCCCCTAAGAAAGAAAGGCAAGCATTTTAAAGGTAAGGCAGACCACCAGACCAAGCCGGGCAACCGAACTAGTGAGGATGTACTCAATATGGTCAAGAATGTGAAAGTAGTATTTGGAAAGGCAGATGGCAGCAAACCTGTTCCGAACGATGCCAACGGTCACACACCCATGTGGAAGAAGAAGTCTATATTTTGGGAGCTACCCTATTGGCAAGTCCTAGAGGTCCGTAGCGCGATCGACGTGATGCACCTGATGAATAATCCTTGTGTGAACCTGCTAGGCTTCATGGGTGTGTATGGGAAGCCTAAGGACACACTTGAAGTACGACAGGACCTGCGATGTTTGAAAGAACAAGACAACCTGCATCTAGAGAAGTCAGATGATGGACGCCATTACTTAGGTCCTGCCAGCTACACTCTTAGCAAAGAAGAGAAGGAAAGCATGTTTGAATGCCTAACAAGCATCAAGGTACCATCTGGATTCTCCTCAAATATAAAGGGTATAATAAATGTGCCAGAGAAGAAATTCCTAAACTTAAAGTCCCATGACTGCCACGTACTCATGACGCAATTGCTTCTAGTTGCATTAAGAGGAATTCTACCTCCAAATGTACGTCTAGCCACCGTGAAGCTATGTGCATTCCTCAATGTAATTTCTCAGAAGGCAATTGATCCAATGGATCTAGCTAAACTACAAAATGATGTAGTTCAATGTCTTGTCAGCTTTGAGTTGGTGTTCCCTCCTTCCTTGTTTAATATCATGACACACCTCCTAGTTCACCTGGTCAAGGAGATTAGCTTTCTCGGTCCTGTGTTCCTACACAACATGTTTCCCTTTGAGAGGTTCATAGGAGTCCTAAAGAAATATGTTCACAACCATGCTCGGCCAGGAGGAAGTATCGCCAAGGGCTACGGAATAGAAGAGGTCATTGAGTTTTGTGTTGAATTTATTCTCGGCCTTGACCCGATTGGTGTTCCTGAATCACGACACGAGGGGAGACTAAGTGGAAAGGGGACACTAGGGAAGAAACCATATATTGGTACGCAGGACAATTATTTTAATAAAGCACACTACACAGTTCTGCAAAACTCCTCCTTGGTGGATCCGTATATCGAGACACATAAAGAGTTGCTCCGATCCGAGTTTCCAGGGAAGTCTAAAGCTTGGATTACGCGTCAGCACATGGAAACTTTCAGTGACTGGTTGCGAAAAGAATGTTAGGGTGATGAGAGTATTGATGAGCAACTGTATTTGTTGGCTAGGCAGCCATCGTGGCATATCCTCACATACAAAGGGTACGAGATAAATAGGAATACATTTTACACAGTAGCCCAAGATAAAAGGAGCACCAACCAAAACAGTGGTGTTCGCATAGATGCCACCGACCCTAATGGAAATAAGCAAACATATTATGGCCGCATAGAGGAGATATGGGAACTAAACTATGCACTTACTTTTAAGGTACCTTTGTTCAAGTGCCAATGGGTAAAGGCGACTGGAGGCGAGGTAGCAGTCGACAACCAGTATGGAATGACAATCGTGGAGCTCAACAATATTGGGTACAAAGATGAACCGTTCGTCCTTGCCAAGGATGTGAATCAGGTGTTCTATGTCAAGGACATGTCTACAAAACCGAAGAGAGGGAAAAACAACAATGACCCAATCAATGAGCCAAAGCATCACATAGTTCTTTCAGAAAAAAGAAACATCATCGAAATTGAAGACAAGTCAGACATATCAGAAGATTATAAAAAGGATGACCGAATTCCACCCTTCATAGTGAACAAAGACCTAAGCATCCAGCTAAATGATGAGGACACTCCATGGTTACGGCGTGATCATAACCAAGGGATATACGTTAAGAAGAAGTTCACTACTGTGCCCGCTTGATATATATAGTGATGTTTAATAGTGTGTATTAGAGGTATTATGTAATAATTATGAATTTAGATATGTTTATTAGGTGTTTCCTTTTTTTCTATGTTCAGATTAAATTTGTGTTTGATGGTGGGATTTCCATGTCGCTTTTGGACAATGAGTGATGAAAAATGAAAAGATTTACATTAAAATGATGTGAAAACAAATTTCCAATCGAAAACAAAAGTTTTAATGATTTAAATTAAACACTACATTTTTGCATTAATGAAATAGTAATTATTAATGACATTATGTTTCAATATTTATAAGAAAAAATAAAAAACTTTAGGTCACACAATTTTCCTGTGTGCAATAAAGCAAAAGTAAATCCATATTCTTTTAAAATAATTTTATGCCTTGTATTTAATTTACTGTGCAATTAACAAGACTTTAATATTTTATAGAAAGAAATATATAAAAAAAATAAATGGAGCTTGAAACGGGTGGGAAGTGAAACTGCAGCCCAACTTTAGTCCCGGGTAGATCTACCACCCGGGACTAAAGGTGGGCTGCATTTTTTGCGGCCCGCCTAAAATACACCTTTAGTCCCGGCTGGTATTATGAGCCGGGACTAAAGGTTCCGGCTGGTATTATGAGCCGAGACTAAAGGTCTTTTAGTCCCGGGCGTTTACAGGAGCCGGGACTAAAGGTCCCCCCCCTATATAAGGCAGTCGTTTCTTCTTCCTCCTCACTCTTCGTCTTCGTCGCCCATCGCCACTGCCGCCACCGCCGCCCTCGCCACCGCCGCCCTCGTCACCCTCGACATCTCTCCGCCTCCTCACGACGGGTGATAGCGCTAGTGGAAGCGCTGCAGCACCTTCCCCACGCCCGAGCCTGACGCCACAGCGGAGGAGCCGCCCTAGCCGATGCACCGTCGAGGATGAGGAGCCCCGGAGCTGGTGATGAGACCCCCACGTTGTCCCCATCGCCGTGCGCTCATCCTCGTCATCGAGAGATCACCTCCGGCCAGCACCGCGCCTCGAGCTCGACCTTCACCCCCGGTGGCTGGCTCTACGCGCACGCGCGCCTTGTCCTGGCCAGCTCCACGCGCTCGTTGTCCTCGATCTCCTCACCGTGTGCTTGTGCTCATGCTCGTCCTCGCCATCGTGCTTGTGCTCGTCGTGCTATATGTGAGCAACAGTGTGTGTATGAGTGTGTGCACATAGAAAAAATATAGAAAAAATAGATAGATTTTATTTATAGATAAAATAGAAAAATGTAGTAGTTTACTTAAATATAATATATATATATAGAAAAAATGTTGAGTGGATGACTTGTAGAAAAAAATGTAGTAGTGTACTATAATATATAGTTGTAGAAATATATTAGAATTTTTGGTATATATATTTGAATTTTGATATATTGACATTAATGTTGATATATATCCTAATATCCTAAGCTCCGCTCCAAACCCTAACCCATCCGAGCTCCGCTCTAAACCCTAACAAAGGCGTAAATAATAACCTTGAATTCTATAGTTATATATATTTGATTCTTCATAATTAGGGTGACATGAATTTTGATATATTTATATACACCAATGTAGATCAGGATATATATAACCTAATATCCTGAACTCGCTCCTAATCCTAACCCGGCCAAGCTCCACTCCAAACTCTTATATATATCCTAATCAAGTTCCGCGCATGCAAACCCTAACCAGAGCTCGGCATAAATAATAACCCTAAATTCTATAATTATTTAAGTTTAATCCCCTAGCTCTATCCATTAAATAGCATATGCATGACTAGTGTATGGTTTTCATTGTTATATATATAAATTTGTTATACATACATATTAGAGAGTTATAAATTTATATTGTTATATATATATATATTTGTTATACATATTAGAGAGTTTTAAATTTATATTGTTATATATATAACAAATTATATATATATCACTTGCCAATAAATATTTCTAGAAAATAAGAAATCAAAGTTATGCTTTGGAGACTTGAATTTCGAGTGTAGTTATTTAATTAATTTTAAGCACATGACTCGATCCATTTTATAGAGATATGGTTTTTATTTTTTATAGATATATCTAGTGGTGTAAAAGCTAGATGGCTACCCCGAGAGACAACATGGATGAAGAAATGATGGATATTATCAACACCGGCACTCAATTTGCCGATGGTGACCAGCAGGATGTAGATGACATAAGTCAATACGTGGCTCTTGAAAATAATCAAGAAAATATTATGCATGAAAATACTGGCGAGGTATATATATTTATTTATATATTTGAATATTATATATATATATATATATATTTGAATATCTATCATCTATTATGTGTACACATGATATTTATTTATTCTTTTTTTATACGTAGCCCTCTGGATCTATGACCACAACGGCGAAAAGCAAAAATATTCGAGGCCCGAAAAAGCCATTGGAGGGGCGCTACATAATATCGGAATTCAATATCGAGACAGGCGAACCACTTGGTCCACATGCAAGGAAATTCATGCAACACTGTGGGTACCTTGTAAGGGATAGACTTCCGATCAGTGCTCGTGAATGGAAGCAAAACATCAACGAGCCTCATGTTAGTTTTGTCTCTGATCTTGATAAGAATTTAATTTGGGATGATATCCTTCAACATTTCACGTTGCAAGCGGGTGATTATGATGATATCAACGATGATGAATTGAAGGAGCTAGTTCGAAAGTGGGCTATGAAGAAGATGGCCACACAATTCTAGACTTGGAAGAAATCCCTATACATGAAATATGTCAAGAAGAACCTAACGTCCAATTTCAATACTAGGGGCCCACTCACGAAGTTGAGGCCCTACTAGAATGATTTTGTACAGTACAAGACATCAGAAGAGGGTAAGGAACGGGTGAGAAGGAACCAAGAGAATGTCCGATAGAAGGTATACCACCATGGCATGGGATCAGGTGGCTACGCGACTGCCATTCCCAAGTTGGAAAAAATGCAAGCGGACATTCTTTCTAAGGGTATCACACCAGAATCACTCAATTGGCCCAAACACGTGAAGAATTGGTTTTTCGCTCATGGGGGAAGACTGGACCTAGAGACCGGGAAGCTGGTTCATGGCCCAAAACTTGAAAGAGCAATACAAAGATTTTCTTATGCTCTATAAGCTAAAGCTATTGGTGCGTTTAGGCCCAATAGAGAGAAGGATGAACTGACGTATGCCATCAGGACTGCTGAACACAGTGGCCGAACGATATGTTTAGGACAGAACATTTCTTGGGAGCATGGTTTCCCTAATGACAGAGATACCTACACAAGCTGGCAGAGAAGGAAGGATGAGGAAACAGCGCGGATCAGCAGGTTGGAGGAATATGTTCGTGAGTCACGGGAGGCGTTGCTTCAAGCACAGGAGCGCAAAAAAGACATGCAAGTTAGAATGCAGGATGAAATCATAAAGCAAGTGCAAATAGCAATGAGTGCCCACAAGCAGGCATCAGATCCAGGAATCAACATTAATATTAGCCCCCCTGATCAGTTGAAAAGTAGCTACGCTTCCACGGAGTTGCCAAATCAAGATGATGTAATGCTACGTTTCCCCGTGGATGATATCACTACACCGTTTACATCATGTGAGCTACATATTCCAAAAGGGAATGCCACAACCATGGTGGCTCTCGGTGTTTTTTCTCCTCCAGATCCTACCAAGACACCAAGAATCCATGGGGCAATAATACCACCTGAATATGTTAGCGTCTCAGTGGATAGAGTTAACAAAGATTTTAGTGATCTGGCTCTTGACATTCCAGGAGGTGATGGGGAGAAGACTCTAGGAGAAGCAGAGAAGACATTCATACTATGGCGCAAGCGCTACATCATTATTCCTGGGGTCTCTAGTCCACCACCGCTTCCTCAACTGCCAGACAATAGGTGCGAACAAAAGTGAACGAAACAATTTTTTCACTAATTTTCTATTGATATGCATGATTAATAATAACAATTTCTTATACCTAATTATTCTTTTTTGTACTCACACAGCAGGGCCTCCGCCAACCTAAGTCCAATATTCAATCTCCAGATCATCATAGTGCTCCGGGCAATAATTATGCAACGCCGCCACCGCCGCCACCTCCAAGGAGGTCTCCAACGCCTCCAAGGAGGTCTCCAATGGCTGCCCCGTCTCCCTTGACACTACTAGAGAACAGACTTTAGAACGATATCCCAATTTGGCATTAGCCTCGGCATTTTTTGCCCCTGGGACTAAAGGTTCCTGCCCAACGGTCGTCCGTGGGGCAGGGATCTTTAGTCCCGGCTGGTATTACCAACCGGGACTAAAGGTAAACCTTTAGTCCCAGTTGGTAATACCAGCCGGGACTAAATCTTTTAGTCCCGGTTTGGGTGATGCCCCGGAAATAAAGATTAATCTTTAGTCCTGGTTTGGCCCCCTAACCGGGACTAATTATCCCAGCCTATAGACCAGCTCATTTCTTCCTCCCCGAGCCCGAGCCATTCTATTCAAACTCACTGCCTCTGTTCTTCAGCTTGCTATTGTTCTTGCTCTCTCCCCCTCTATTGGTGTTGCTCTTCGATTTTGGAGGTAACAAACTTAATCCTCTTATGTTTTATCAGTAGCTTATCTCATTTGGCGATGTAGATGCATGTGTAACTTTATATGTTGGACTTTATTACGATTTTATGTCATTTTTAGATCAAAATCACATGATGATTTGCATATATGTTTGGACAAAACAAAAGTTAAATTAGTTCATCAAAATCACTTGATAGTTTAGTATTGCTAGTATATGTAGTACATTTCATGGTTTAGTTAGATAAATAAATATTTTTATTTTTTTAATATATTACTTTAGAAATGAGAAATTTACAATAGTTTGCAAAAATAAGTATAGAAAGTAACTTGATATGGTGGATTTGATTATGATTTCTATGTCATTTTTAGCTCAAAATCATATGATGATTTACAATAGTAAAATCACTTGATAGTTTGGTATTTTACTATTATACATAGTACATATTTCATGGTTTAGTTAGATAAATAAATAATTTTAGTTTTGTTTAAATATATTATTTTAGAAAATGTGAAATTTACACTAGTTTGCAAAAATAAGTATAGAAAGTAGATGACAACTGGTACCGGATCCTCGGCCTCTCGTTCGGTTGCGAAACGACTGAGGCCAGAACTCCCTCTCATTATCTGCGGCAAGTGTAAGCAGAAGATTGTGATGGAGTATCGAGTCAAGAGACAGGGACCCAACAAGGGTCATGTTTTCTACAAGTGCCCGGATCGCGATGTGAGTTTCTTACGCATTTGATTATTATGGCTAATTGACCTGCTTTTCTTGAATATTTTTGACTAAATATTTTTTGGCTTTAATTTCAGTGGGAGGGCAATGGATGCAATGGTTGGTACTAGGAGGAAGATTATGCTACATACGTGCAGAATTCAGGTGCGCTTGAGGTAGCGGTTGTTGATGATGAGGCAGTGAGCCAGCAGGAGAAGCTTATTGATATTCAACAGACGAATGATTTGTCTGTTTTAGTTGCGTACTGTCGACGAAATATGGTCGGCAGTCTACCTAGGGGTATGCCCAAGGTAGTAGATTATCGGCAGACAGATACGCAAGCCCCAAACAAGATGGTGACGCAAGACAGACACGAGGTTTTATCCAGGTTCGGCCGCCAAGAAGGCGTAATACCTACATCATGCGTCTGATTTGTATTGCTGTATGTCAATGAGAGATATTTTTTAGAGGGGTCCCCTGCCCGCCTTATATAGTCCGGGGGGCAGGGTTACAGATCTGGAAACTAATCCTAGTCAGTTACAATTGCCATATCTAGCCGGATAAGGATTCCTATTCTAACCGACCAGGATCCTGCTTGGTCGCCAAATCCGTCTTGATTCCTTGTGCGGGACTCCGATCAGGTTAACTGGGCCGCACGTCATCTTTCGGGTGGACTGCACCCATCGATCCGGGCCAGCCCAAGCTTAGCCGTAAGGGTATAGGGGTTAATACCCCCACAGCTAGTCCCCGAGCATCATGCATTATGCTGCAACACACCATTTGAACCTTCTCCGACAAACGAGGCTTGAATTCTTGACGCCTCCGACCACCGTCATCACCGGAGAAGTAGGTTGTCCGAAGAATGTATGGTGCTCTTAAGAAAAAAGAAAAAGATTTCTGTCCTAAGAAGTGTGCCCACTTGTATTTCTGAAAAGAAATGTAAGTGGTCTTGAAATATAGCATCCTGAAACATCAGAAGCGTAGGGGTCGAAAAACAAACACGTTCACCGCAAGGTGAAGTGTGCCCACTTAGTCCCCGAGCTTGCTGGAAGGCAAAGTATGAGCCTTGTAGCAAGGTCTAAAAGAAAAGTCTCTTAACTGTATGTGAGTACAAATCACATGTAGCCAAGGAGAACCTTTATTCAAGTAGTGGTCGAGGCAGTCCCCGAGCATACTAATAATCCTCGTAATCATTCAAAACACAGGGGTCGATTTAAACAAACACATTCACCGCAAGGTGAAGTGTGCCCACTTAGTCCCCGAGCCTGGTGGTAGGTGACGCAGGTACGTGGTGCCAGGGTCTATCAAAGAAATTCCGCTGAGATTAAGAATCCAATTACCGTACAGGCAAAACAAGATACACCGGCAGGTGCATCGTATCGACGTAGTCCCCGAGCTTGCTGGAAGGCGAAGTATGAACCTTGTAGCGAGGTCTAAAGAAAAGTCTCTTAACTGTATGTGAGTACAGATCACATGTAGCCAAGGAGAACCATTATGCAAGCAGTGGTCGGGACAGTCCCCGAGCACGGCCGTGGTCGGAGCGATTCCCGAGCACAAAAGTGGCCTGGGTAGTATCCAATCACAGTAGTGGTCTGTGCAGCCCCCGAGCACATTAGTGGTCTGGGCAGTCCCCGAGCACATTAGTGGTCTGGGCAGTCCCCGAGCACGTTAGTGGTCTGGGCAGTCCCCGAGCACGTTAGTGGTCTGGGCAGTCCCCGAGCACATTAGTGGTCTGGGCAAATCCACGATCACTTGCGCTGCTTATACTATTATTTTGTGTACTTTTCTCTATTCTCTGCCAAGGCCAGTCTGACACGTCTGGTCAAAAAAGTAAAGAGGTGTAGGACATCATTCCGTCTTCTTCTTCTTCTTCTTTTTTTTTGCTAACAGTCGATTGACACCTGTATTGTGGTGTGTCAGTGTGGGCCCCCTTACACCATCAACGAAGAGGCGCGTACACTGTTAACGAAGGAGCGCGTTTATTGGCACAGATTTCGAGGTTGTGTGAACGACCGTCTGCGGCGCGTGTGCACGACTCCCAATATTCTCAGGCGGACGAAGCGACGGTGCTCTTTGTTTTATATAATGCAGATCTGGTAAGTTACTCATACCATTCCCCATTGTCATCCGCCGCTGCAACCGTCTTCTTCTTCCTGCCAAACCCTAATCCCCAAAAATCATCACCAATCCCCTCGGTCTCCCGCATCCACCCACTTAGCAAGGACGAGCTAATGGCGAAGAGAGACGCCCAGAAGAAAGGCGGGGTCATGGCGAAAGAATGGTGGAAGTCGCGGAGCAACGAGCAGACCATCGAGGACCTCGTCGCCATGGGAGTGCTCCACAACAAGGCACTTGCGGGATGGCGTGCACCGGAAGGAGAAAGCTTCCCCGATCCACAACCAGGTGAGATTGTGGTCTTTGAAGATTTCTTCAAACGGGGTTTTGGGATTCCAGTGCACCCTTTCCTTCAGGGTCTCTGCTTGTACTACGAGATTGGGATTTGCAATCTGCATCCCAACTCG
Organism: Miscanthus floridulus; assembly: GCF_019320115.1. NCBI lineage: Eukaryota > Viridiplantae > Streptophyta > Magnoliopsida > Poales > Poaceae > Miscanthus > Miscanthus floridulus. The sequence goes on from NC_089580.1 coordinate 192,911,199, forward strand.
ATTCTTCTTGTCTCCACCTTCATCCATCTCTGCGAGGCTTATGGCGGCTTCCAGCCCCATTTCGACCTCTTTCGCCACCTATTCTGTCTTCGGAAGAAAGGGAGCGATGGCTCGAAGATCGCCGGAGGCGTTTACCTGAACCTGCGTGACGGCATGAAGGCTCAATACCTGCACTGCCCCTAGAACACCTCATTGGACGAGTGGTACAAGAAGTGGTTCTACATCCGTGAAGAGCCGAACACCATCACTCTGTGCGATGTGGGACTGATTCCAGAGAAGAAAAGTAGCTGGTCGGAGAGGCCCGAGAACTTGGAGCAGATCGCCGAACTGCTCGGGATGATCCCATGGGGAAGGCTTGATGGCCCGAGCGTTGTCGGCAACTTCATCTACCGAAGAATTCAGCCCTGCCAGAAAAGGATTCACCCCGGCTTCGAGTACCAAGGAGGCGCTGATCCAACGAGGACCAGGAAGGAGCCGCTCGACAAGATGGAAATCAAGGCCAGGATTGGAGAGCTGTTCAACCTGGCCGATCCCAATTATGTTGCACTGAACGCCATCGAACACGCCTTCAAGCTGGCTCGCCCTCCCCCAAAGGTAAATGACGCCTCCTTTTAACTGTAGAGTCATGTTGCATCAAGAAAATAACTGTCTTTTCCTTCATTTTGTGTCTCAGTGTAATGGCCGTGATCGGGCAGGAGTGTTTGTGTCGCCTCCCCCCGGTGTAGAATGGCCACAAGCTACTGGGCCAACCGCCCAGACCAGCGCCAGGACCGACGACGTTCACTGGGCGGTACTCGAGACCGTAGAGGACACCTCGACCAGAGCCGCTGGCAAGCGTCCGGCTGCCAGCAAACGACGTCAAGCCATCTTCCCCCCGTCGGACGACGAAGCAGAGGATGCAGACATCTTCCGGCTCGTCCCCCGAAAGAGGAGAAGGCAGGTGGGACCGTCGGAGCAGGGTGGCTCCTCTGTGCCAGCAGTGGTCACAGCACCGACCACTGCGACACAGAGCACGAACGAAGAGAACGTGCCGCATCAAGCTCCGACGCCCGTACCGGAGGTTGAACAAGTCCCGGTGGAAACTGTCGAGCAAGCGGAGCAGGGGCGGTCGAGGAGACGTTCCTTCCTCACATCCTTCCACAAATCAAAACTGTAAGTATCTACACTTTTGATGTAAGCTTTGCATTTTGCATTGGATGCTATTATCTTCTGAATTTGTCTCTGAATGTATTAGATCGGCGTCCACCGAAAACCCCGACCAGCTAGCTGGGTGCGGAACGTCCTTACCAACAACGGCTGGACAAACTGCTCAGCAACCAACCGTGGAGGAGCCCATGGCAGGGACTCCACCTGGGCCTCAGCAGGCGGACGACCAGATGCCAGTCCCCGAGCAGAATACAAGTGCTCCAAGCACGAAACCTGATGAGGCGGATACCACAGCGCCAAGGGAGCTGGATCTAGCCGAGGGGCAGCAGCCCGAAGTTGCCCGGAACATGGTTGCCGACGCGACGGCTCGTGGGAAAGCCCTGGTGGTCGTGGAGTCTGCGAACTCCGGACCAGTGCCACTTTCCGAACAGGAAGCTGAAGAGGATGAAGTAGAAGAAATCCTGGGCCGTCCCCAAGATAGGCGACAACATGTATATGTGTCGCGCTATCGGAACGACGAATGGGTCATGCACGAGGAAATCCCAGAGGTCGAAGAGACCTTAAGAGTCGAACGGGCGGCCAAGCGTCTGGTGACTGAAGTCCAGGTATATTTGGCGTTAGTCCTTGACCCTGTTGTGTAATCGAGCTGTCTGACGTAGCTTGTCTGTGTGCAGGACTTGATGAAAACTGCAAGATACCGAAAAAGGTGCTTCGACCAGATAGAAGGAACCATGACGACCAATAAGGAGCTGACGGCTGAAGTGGAACGCCTACGGCGCCACCTTGAAGCCGCCGACCAGGAGAGGACAAACCAAGAAACACAGTACCAAAACCTAGTTGGCCAGCTCGAAAACAAAGAGCAGGAGAAAATAAGTAAGTGTTCACCGTATCATAGCAAGCGCAGGACTTGCGTTGTTTTGTTCTTGACAGCAATAGCTATAATGTAGGTTTAGAAGCTGAAGTGACCCGCCTCCAAGGGGAGAACAACCGCGCGCTTGCAGAATGTGATCGCCTGAAGGAGGATAACGAGAAACTGGCACGCCGCCAGTCGGAACTCCAAGACCACACTAACAAAATGAAGGACGACCTGAAAAGTAAGCACTCCAGACCACCTTTCTCGTTCAATTGCCCGCATCGCCTTGTCGTGTCATCACGTTTGATGTCTTGTACTGTTTTCAGTTTTGAAAGTCAATGCCAAGAGGCACCTTGAGGCCGTGATCAAGGAGCGCGACGACTGGAAAGCACAATGCCTTAAGGCCTCCGAGGAGCGGGACACATGGAGCAAGCGATGCCAAGAAATGGCAACGGGCATTGTGCCCGTCCTCGACCTTATCGACCCGGCGCTCACAGAGGAAGAGCTAAGGACACCTCAGCTCGGACTGGTCGAGAGATGCAAGCAAGCATGGGGATGGTTCCAAGACTTCATGAAGGAGGCGGGTGAGTACACGGGTGCCCATGTGCTAAGCATGGTGCGTGCTCACTACCCCCTGATCGATCTTAAACGCTTGGAGGCTGGGTACCCGAAGGAGATAGACCCAGACCAGGCCAAAGAGCTTCGGACGGCCCAGCTGGACTTGTCGTCAAAGATAATTGGCGATATTAACCTGTGCGGAGGTGGGACAGCACCTATGGAGGGTATGCCATCGACAAGCCAGCTGGAAATGCCATCAGCTACAAGCCAACCAATGAAGCCTGCGGTCTCGACTAGCCAGGCACCGGTGGGGCCATCCCCTACAGCTTGACTAGCTCTAGAGTCCCCAAGACTCGAGTAGGGTATCAGAGGCAGCGAGCAGTAAATGCCATGCGCCCCGACCAGCCAATGTAATAGGCTTAAAGCTGTAGAAGGAGGACATAGTTGTGTTATTGTAAACTTGAGCCTTTTCAGGCAAGCTTGTAATAACGTAACTGTATATCATTATAAGCTTGTTTGTTTTGTACAAAACATACTTTAAGCTTGAAATTTTGTGTTGGTGTAACTAAGTGGGAACGTGTTAACGTTCTGTTTAGTTGTACCGTTTTGCTCGACACGTCATCCTGAAAAATTTGTGCGGCCCTAGTCTGGCATGTGGTCGGAGTATGAGGTACTATGACCTGTGCATACGTGAACACAGACAAGCCAAACCAGGGGGGACCTGCCGATCACCCGCAACGTAGGGAGCGGATCCCGTGCACGTGTTGGGAGGAACCGTAGACAGGGCCTGCTCCGAAAACCGTAGGAGGAGTGGTGGTCGGCTTGTACTGGCTTAAGTTAGAATAACCATAAAATTTGGAGTGACACATTAGAGTGGTCGGAGAAATCATAGTTGCTTTAGTAAAGTAAATCGAAAATACAAGTAGAGTACATATCTCAGTAGTTAAGCATAGAAACGTCTAAGCTTGTCGATGTGCCATGAGTTCGGTACGTCCGTGCCGTCTAGATGAGCTAACCTGTAAGACGTTGGACATGTGACTTCCTTGATCATGAAGGGTCCCTCCCATGGGGTTGCGAGTTTGTGGACACCAGCCTGGTTCGTCTTCCACTTCAAGACTAAGTCCCCGACCACGAAGAAACACTCTTTAACGTTCTTGTTGTAATACCTGCGCAAAACAGCAAGGTATTTGGCCGTGCGTACGCAAGAATCAAGCCTTTTCTCTTCTGCGCTGTTGACTTCTAGCTCCCGTACTTCGTCGACCTTGCCTTCGTCGAAGTTCTCTACCCGTGCTGATCGGAAAGCTATATCTGGTGGGAGGACTGCTTCAGCGCCGTAAATCATAAAGTATGGTGAGACGCCAGTGTTACGACTGGGCTGAGTTCGGAGGCCCCAGACAACGGCTGGTAACTCCTTGAGCCATCTTCCAGGAGCTTTATCGTTTTCTCTATACATCCTCTTTTTCAATGCGTCCAAGATCATGCCATTTGCCCGCTCGACTTGTCCATTAGCTCTAGGATGCGCCACCGAGACGTATTTTACAACTATGCTCCTTTCATCGCAGAAGTCCCAAAAAGCATTCCCGGTGAACTGAGTACCCAGATCAGTAATGATGCTGTTGGGCACGCCGAAACGGTGGATGACCTGGTCGAGGAATGTGACGGCTTTCTCTGAGGATGCCTGTACCAGAGGCATGTATTCTATCCACTTAGAAAACTTATCAATTAGCACGAAGACGCATGTAAATTTCCCAGGAGCTGGTTTGAAAGGCCCGATCATGTCCAGTCCCCAGCATGCGAAGGGCCAAGAGGCTAGAATCGTCTGGATCTCATGTGCCGGTACATGGATTCTCTTGGAGAAGAACTGACAACCTTCACAGCGGCGGACTAGCTTTTCTGCGTCGGCCACTGCTGACGGCCAATAGAACCCTGCTCGGAAAGCCTTACCGACCAGTGTTCTTGAGGCCGCGTGGTTGCCGCAGGAGCTAGAGTGGATTTGGTCTAGGAGATGCTTACCTTCCTCCTGGGTTATACACTTCATCAAGATTTCCTCCTTAGCGTTTTTGCGCCATAACTTGCCATCGACGAGCAGATACTGCTTACTACGACGCATCAGGCGTTCATTTTCTGTTCGATCGTTATAACCGCTACCGTCTGTTAAGTACTTGATGAAAGGTGTTCTCCAGTCTGGCTCATGAGTGGTCGGAAGCGGCTCGGTTGCGCTCGGCGCCGGAACCGTAGCCACTAATTGCTGGTCTGAGACTTTGTCGGTCGTTGAATCTTCGTCTTCAATGGAGGGCGTGAGTAGGTCTTGGACGAATACGCCATGTGGGATTTTGGCTCGGGATGATCCTAACTTTGACAACGCATCCGCTGCCTGGTTCTTGTCCCGGACCACGTGTATGTACTCGATGCCATAGAACCTGCCTTCCAGCTTTCTTATCGATTTGCAATAAGCGTCCATCTTTTCACTCGTCGTGTCCCAGTCCTTGTTGAGTTGGTTGATGACCAAAGCCGAATCTCCGTAAACATAGAGACGTTTAACTCCAAGCTCAACCGCAATGCGTAGACCATGCAAGCATGCTTCATACTCGGCGGCATTATTAGATGCTGGGAAGTAAATCCTGAGGACATACCGGAGCTGCTCCTTGGATGGTGATATGAAAAGAATTCCTGCTCCCGCACCGTCAATATTGAGAGAACCGTCGAAGTACATCGTTCAATATTCGTCGGATCCCGGAGAAGCGGGCGTGCTTAAGTCTGTCCACTCGACGATGAAATCGACGAGTGCCTGAGACTTGATTGTAGTACGGCTTGCAAATTCCAAGGAAAAGGGGCATAGCTCCATTGCCCATTTGACGATGCGCCCGTTTGCATCCTTATTGCGAATGATGTCCCCCAAAGGGTACTCGGTCATGACTACCACACGATATCCGTCGAAATAATGTCTCAACTTTCGGGATGTTATCAGTATGGCATAGAGCAGTTTCTGAATCTGTGGGTACCTGGTCTTGGATTCGTTGAGTACCTCACTAATGAAATAGATTGGCCGCTGTACCTTGTAGGCGTGGCCCGGCTCGTCGCGCTCGACCACCATTGTAGTGGAAACCACCCGATCGGTTGCCGCAATGTAAAGCAGGAGAGTTTCGTCTTCTCTGGGAGCAGTAAGTACCAGAGGTGACATGAGGTATTGTTTCAGCTGCGTGAAGGCAGCGTCTACTTCCTCCGACCACTCGAACTTCTCAGACGATTTGAGCAGTTTGAAGAATGGTAGTCCTTTTTCTCCTAATCTTGATATGAAACGGCTTAGAGCAGCCATGTAGCCGGTGAGCTTCTGGACATCCTTCACCTTTTTTGGGGGCTTCATTGCTAAGACAGCTTTGACTTTCTCTGGGTTAGGGCGTATGCCGTCGTAACTGACGACGTTGCCGAGCAGTATGCCAGAAGGGACACCAAAGATGCACTTCTTTGGGTTTAATTTCCATTGGAACGTATTAAGGGCTACGAAGGTGCATTCCAGATTGTCAACAAGGGTATGTGCTTCCTTGGTTTTGACAACTACATCGTCGACGTAAGCCTCGACGAGGCCGTCTTTTATCTCGTCGTTGAGGCAGGCCTGTATAGCGCGTTGGTAAGTAGCACCGGCGTTTTTGAGCCCGAACGACATAGTCATGTAGCAGTAGGCGCCGAAGGGCGTGATGAAAGATGTCTTGATCTGGTCATCCTTTTTGAGAGTGATCTGGTGATAACCAGAGTAGCAATCGAGAAAGGAAAGCAGCTCGCAACCGGCGGTTGAATCTACGACCTCGTCTATGCGAGGCAAGCCAAAGGGGTCCTTAGGGCAGTGTTTGTTGAGATCAGTGTAATCAACGCACATTCTCCATTCATTATTCTTTTTGCGTACAAGAACCGGGTTGGCTAACCATTCCGGATGATACACTTCTTTGATAAATCCGGCTGCCAAAAGCCGTGTAACTTCTACCCTAATCGCCTCCTTTTTGTCGTGAGCGAACCGTCGTAGCTTCTGCTTGATTGGTTTGGCTTTGCTGTTGACATTCAAGGAGTGCTCAATCAAGTCCCGAGGTACACCGGGCATGTCGGAAGGTTTCCATGCAAACACATCCACGTTGCCCCTCAAGAACCTGACGAGCGCGTCTTCCTATTTGGGATCCAGGTCGGCCCCGATGAGGGCCGTTTTGCTGGGATCGCCCTCGACCAGCTGGATCGTCTTGTGCTCCTTGCACCTGATGTTCTTGCGTGGAGCCTCGAGCTCTGGGAACTCCAAGTGGTCGGCCGTGGTCTTCTTAGCGTTGAGCATGGTCTCGGCCATGCGAATAGAGAGGTCGTGGGCCTCTGCTATTTTGAAGCTGTCATCCTCGCAGGTATAAGCTGCGTATACGTTGCCCCTGAGGGTTAAAACTCCTTTCTCAGTAGGCATCTTGAGCACCAGATACCTGTAATGAGGTATGGCCATGAACTTGGTGAGCGACGGTCGACCAAGAATAGCATGGTAGGTGCCGTCGAAATCAGCGACCACGAAGTTGACGTAGTCAGTGCGGAAGTGGTCCGGAGTCCCAAACTGCACAGGTAGCGTGATCTGCCCGAGAGGTGTGGAGCTCTGTCCGGGGAGAACGCCCCAGAACTGTGCCTCGTATGGCTTCAGGTCCGCCTAGGCTATTTTCAGAGCGGGCAGGCTGTTCTTGAACAGTATATCAATGGAGCTACCGCCGTCGATCAGTACCCTATCGAACTAAATCTTGTTGATACAAGGATCTAGGACCAGGGGAAAACACCCTAGCTCGGGTATGGTGGCCCATTGGTCCTTCCTGCTGAAGTAGATTTCGCGGTGAGACCACGGAGGAAGCCGCGGATCGGTAAGAAGGTTGTCGTTCTTTGCCACGTTCAAGCAGGCGCGGGCGAGCAGCTTGCGTTCTCGTTTGGTCTCAATGGACACCTTGCCGCCGATGATGGTGTGCACGTGATCCGTCGGCTTGACGTATTTATGACGAGGATCTGCATCATCGTCGTCGTCGTTGTCCTCGTTGCGCTGTTCCCTCACGTCAGTAGGCTTGTCGGACATATCCGGAGCCTGTTGGCGCGTGTAGATAGTCTTGAGGACGCGACAATTCTCCATGGTATGGTTCGACTTGGGATGGAGCTGGCAGGGGCCCTTCAATGCCTTGGCGTAATCGTCCTCGTAGTTACGACGTCCTCCGCCTTTTTTCACAGTATTGACCTCGCCATCGTCTTCACGAGCACGCTTGCTTCTGTAATCGTCATGGCGGTTGCGCCGCTGATTACGTTGATCACGGTGGTCGCGGGAGTCGTTGCGCTGGTTGCGGCGGTCAAAATTGTCATTCCGACCACGGTTGCTGCGGTAATCATCGCGGTGTGGGGGGTGGTCGGAGCGTGGGACCCTCGCTTCTTCTTCGACGATTATCTTTTTAGCGTCGTCAGCGTCCGCGTATTTCTTAGCGGTGGCCAAGAGCGCTGTGACTGACTCAGGTCTTTTCCGGAGGAGCTTGTCTCTTAGGGCGTCGTGGAAGCGGAGGCCGGTGACGAAAGCCTCGATTGCTTCATTGTCAGATATTGATGGGACCTTGATGCGCATCTCCGAAAAACGCCGAACGTACTCGCGCAGTGGTTCTTCTTTCCGATCTCGGATCCGTTGCAGATCGTACTTGTTGCCGGGTTGTTCACAAGTAGCGATGAAATTGTCGATGAAGGCCTGCTTGAGTTCCTGCCAAGAGTCAAAAGAGTTTGCCGGCAAGCTAACTAGCCATTGGTGACCTGCATGACCAACGGCGACTGGGAAGTAGTTAGACATAACGTGCTCGTCAGCCATGGCTGATCGGCACGCGGTTTCATAGAGCATGACCCATAATTCGGGGTTTTCTTTGCCGTCGTACTTCTAAAGCTTCTCGAGCTTGAAATTCTTGGGCCATATGACTTGGCGCAGGTGTGGAGTGAACTGCTTCAGACCCGGCGGACCATGGACGATGTCGTACTCCATACGGCGATAGCTTTCATGGGATGCACGATCGTCAGCTCTCTGGTTGATGCGAGCACGCAAATCACGTCCACCGAGGTAATGGCGGAGATCGTTATTGCCATCGCGGCGATCTCGATTGCCACCTGGATTAGCGCCGTGACCGTGGTTATCACGGCGATTGTCGCGGTTATCTCGGCGGTTGTCGCCTCGAATGTCGTAGCGGTTATCCTCCCGGCAGCGGTTGTCGTCCCGACCACCATCACGACCACCGTTCCCGCCTTGACGGTTGTCCGATGGGTCGTTATTGCGCGAGCCACGTAGGTTGAGTGGCTGTGAGCGACTTGAGTATTGGCGGCTGTGGCTTGATTCGACAGAAACGGATGGAGCCCGGGCTTGGTTCATCTCTGCGGTCTGAGCCATAGCAGCCGTCAGATAAGCTTGTATGTCATCACGGATTACTCGAGTCTCAGGAGTGTTGGGCAGCCGCTGCATCGTCGCCATGGCGACTGCTATGTTGGCGCTTGGGGTCTTGAAGACTTGTTTATCCCCCACCCTGTCGAAAGCATTGTTGAGGTCACGCGATTGGACCCTTATGCATCGTGCCTCCTGGTCTGCTTCAGCTTCGATTTGCCGGCGATTAAACCGGTCAATATTGCATGCTTCGCGTGCAGTTTTTTCTTGTTCTGTTTCGCCAACTGCTGGCGGCTCATCGTTGCTGACAACATGGATCAAATCCCCTCGTCTTGGCGGGAAAGACGGAAATTGGGGAAAACCCGGGGCGTGGTCTGGTAGATCCAGATCGTATTGGGCGCCGTCATCTTCGTGACGCTGAAGCTCGGTGTGGACAGATGCGTTAGACGCGATGCCGGATGAGGAGCTGGAGTCACCTTCCCGGACTGTGTGGACGGATCCTTCCTGATAATCTTCGATCCGGACCATGTTGACGATGTTGCATGGCTTCGGCCGAGATCGGTGTACAGGACACAGATCCGAGCGGTGTCGCAGGTCGTACGCGTAGCTGGAGGCAGCGTTTTGCAGGCCGTAGGGCTGGACCTGGTGGTTCTCCGTCAGGGCTTCGTACTCGCAGAGTCGGAGACCCGTCGCGATGTTTGGCCGGCGATGAGCGAAATGCCCTTCAGGAGTTGATACGACCACAAGATCTGTTCCAAATCGCACAGGGCGACTGGTCTGAGCTGGCCGGATAGATCTGTCATGGAGAGATGTTACCTGCTCGTTAGGTTGGGTTTGAATCGTACTCACCAGAGCCAGGGTTTCAGCGAGTTGGATGCCGACCCGATCAACGGAATCGAGCAGGTCGGTGTTGTCGATCTGCTTCCCTCTGTAGCGGGGAAGCGGATGACGGGTTATTGGCGTGGCTGTAGGCATGGTCGGAGCCAGATGTCCCGTGGTCGGAGCCAGGTCCATCGTGGTCGGAACCGTGTTCACCATGGTCGGAGCCGTGTTCACCGTGGTCGGAGCCGTGTTCACCGTGGTTGGAACACTGTATCACTGGCCCTCAAGCATCGAGTGCATCCACCGCTCATCCTCCTCAACAAACAGAGTGGCATAGAACTGAGCTACAACCTCTGTGTTCCAGTCATGCTGGAACTCCATGATCTCATAAACCCCAGTGCGCTGGCAAATAGCAATGGCATGATCAACTGAGGCCTTCTGCAACTCTCTAACATACTGCCAGTCAATCCACTGAGACCTGGCAATCATAGGGTTCCTGGTGAGAATCACACTAGAGTAGAAGTCCAGGTGAAAAGCTGTCTGGAAGCGGTGATCATACTAAACCTTAGGTAAGCCTCTCGGATCAACCCTTCGCTCATCTCTAGCTCTCCTGGTCATACCCTTTCCTCTGTAGTCAACTCTGTGAACATAGGAGGGCACATTAGGCAGACGTGTCTCAAGAAGACCATAATGCATCCCCTGACCAGGTTGGTGCTGAACTGGAGGAACTGACTCCTCCTCCTCAATCTCCTGCTCTTCATCTGAGCTGTCACCATCTGATCCTCTGTCAGTGTTTTTCCTCTTTCTTTCATCTCTAGACTCCACTCTGAACTCATCAGTGTCTGTGTCAGAGGAAGAACTCCCGGACCCCTCTGCATACTGAGCTGCTGCACTAGAGGCAGCCCTGGTGGACCTCCTGCTGGTTGGCTGAAATCTAGGATGCATATCCTGTCTCGCCTTCTTGTACTTCTCAAGTGCTGGATCATGCCTGTGCTTGGACCTCGGCTCCTGTCGTCCACTCATGGCTGCTGTCCTGTATCTAAAGATTTCTAAAGAATTTTAGATACATGCCCATAGCTTATTCTTGAATTGTAATTAGACATAGATTCTTTTATCCAAGGTTTTACAATCACCTCGACACACTATTGTCACAAGGTTTGCAAAACATAGATACAGAAGAAACTGTGCCTAATAAACAATTCTAGGATAGCATTGAATCAAAGGAAGCAGAGAGCCTGCTCTGTTGGGTCATACCGGACACGTCCGGTAGCATACCGGACACGTTCGGTATGGGTGACCAGCAACCCTAACTAGGGTTCCTTGATTCAAACCAACACGGATTAATACCAAACTTTGGGCATTGCTTCTCCATCACCAATACAGCATATTGACCGAAGGAATTTTCTAATCATGTATTGACCAAGTAGATCGGACAAGGTCTGTGATTAGGGTACCTTGAGAGGAGAGAAGAGAGAGCGATGTGAAATCCAAATCCACGGGCCTTCAATCCTTGATCCAAGCCTTCTCCAATGCAATCTCCCTCTCTCTCTTTTCCTTGGTAAAATCCTTGGTCGCCCTAGGTGGGAAGAAGGGCGTCGGCTGGTTGATTTGGAGGAGGCAAGTCTGTTTGGGCCGAAGGGGTATGCTCTGTTTTATAGCCCCGCTCATACCGGACACGTCCGGTAGCATACCGGACATGTCCGGTATACGCAAGCTGGCCCAAATAATTCCAAAATGTGTTTTGTCGATTCCAATCCCCTTTTCTGTTAGATCTTAGTCCAAAAAGGCATATAAACTTGATCCAAACCGAGTATCATCACTTTTCTTATCCAATGCCATCAATTGATTTTCTCTTTTCCAAATATATGGCATAATCAATAATTTGCTTGCTTGAGAGAGATAAAGTGAGACAAAGTAGATTGTGGACTTAAGAAAACCATGTCATGTGTGATTAGCCGATCAAACAATCAAGGAGAGCTATAACCTCCACATGATAGGGCTAGGTCGCAAAGACCAAGATTCAAATAGTTTTTCAAATTCACACCACCTACACATGCTAGTTATGGGTTTTGAAAAACATCTCTCCTATGTCACACAAATGCACATTCTAACATGTAAAGGACCTTAGATGCACTTACAATACATGTATGTAAAAACATACCTTTGCCTTGAGCCCACAAGAATACCACTAAGAAGATACATGGCATGATAATCTTTATGTTGACCTTGATTGCCAAGTAATCATGCTTGATACAAATTCAATTTTTCATCCAAAGGACTACAAAGAGTGCTAGATAAATTTATTAGTCCACAATGGTGCAAAATAGAAATTTAGCTCCCCCTAAATAAGTGCTTCAAGTATTTTGAATGACTTTCAATAAGCACTTTTATTCTGATAAGAAATTGAGAGCCAATTTTCATTTTGACCATAAACCAAATAAGATTGCCATATTTAAAAGTGAGTTTAAGAGATGCTCACAATCCACTTAGATTTGATAAAACACAAGCTTCTGAGTATTTTAGGGATATATGAAAAATGTATGGATCGAATACTCAGTTGCAACACAATTAGTGTTCTGGTCCATGCAATACCGGACATGTCCGGTAGTATACCGGACACGTCCGGAATACATAGGACGGAAACACTGACTTTCTGTCCCTGGCCATACCGGACACGTCCGATAGTAATACCGGACATGTCCGATAGGTGCAAGACAGAACCAATTAATTTGCTGCTTATGATTCTTTATTTTAACTGTAATATTTATTTATTGTATACTTGCATCTCAACAAATAAATTACTCTACTAGAGAGCTAATAAAAGCATCATATGGCAAAGTAGAATTCCTTTTAATTTAATCTTATTAGCCACTTTCATTATTTCACAAATGTACCTATTTGTGAACTATAGAACATGAAACGAACAAAGTGGCTATCCTATAAGGTTTAGGTACTTGTTACCAATGGTGAGGATGAAATATATGATATGTTCATTGAATTATCTTCGGGTCAACCATATAAGAGATTATGATGAGAATTGGTTGATAGATTGAGTGAATATTGTCAATTTGCTTGCTCAACCACCCCGAAGTTTTCATCTCACCACCAAGTACCTACATCATTAACCTAAGCACACTTTGGTACCCAACTTTTGTTGGGTCCTTTTGAGTTAGTCAACAAGTGCTTAGGCACCCAAATGGCTTTAGCATTAGTTTGTGGTGAACACATCACCTTACTAGTGCTAACTCCATTTGTGGTCTTCCTAAGCATATTATCATAAACAAATGTGTTCGGCTTAGGAATGTTACCATTTGGGCATTCATAGCTTAGATGCCCCTTTCTTCTACAAGCATAGCATATGCGGCCTTTGTGTGCTCTATGCTTGCTTTGCTTGTATGGACATCTATCAACCTTGTGGCCCATCTCATTGCACCCATAGCATCTTCTAGTTGCAACTTGGGCTTCTTTTCTTGCTTCTTTGTACATTGGGCATTTCTTGGTAAGATGCCCCAATTTCTTGCTCATGAGACAAGCACTTTGTCCATGACTCTTCACTTGCTTGGCCTCCTTGGTAGAAGCCTTTTGATTGGCGGCTTCAACCTTGTCGGCCCAACTCTTGTGTGGACACATAGCCCACTCATGTCCATACAATCCACAACCATAGCACATCCTTTTTCCATGTTTCTTGCTCTTGGTTGTGTTGGCCTTGCTTGAGATGTGATTCTTTTGTTGGGCTTTGGAGGAAGCAAGGTTTGAACCCTTCTCAAGCTTCTTCACCATGTTATCACGGTTATCTTGAGAAGGTTGTGCTTTCTCCTTACCCTTCAACCAAATCACATCTTTCTTTAATCTTTGCACTTCTTCTTTGAGCTCTATGTTTTCTATAAGATTTAGCTCAATCGAAGATTGGCTTACTTGAGGAGCACATTCATTAGTACAAGAATTATTTAATTGAGATGGTGTACTAGTGAGCGGATGTGTGAGAGGTTGAGATGATTTTACCATTGTAATCACAACCTCATGAGCCACCTCAAGCATGATGCTTGATTCTACTAATTCTTCATGAGAGCACTTTAGATGAACATAATTAGCTTGTAGCACATTGTACTTGCTTGATAGTTCATCTAGCCTTGCCTTGAGCTCAAAGTTTTCCTTCTCTAGTTGTGAAATACTAGAAGAGGAGTTAGTAACTAAAGCATGCTCGATCGACAATTTATCATACCACTCATTTATTGCCTTTAGCTCTTGCAATTTGGAGATAAGAAACTTTTCTTGATTTTGAAGCGATTGCTCTTGCTTCTCAATCTCTTCTTCAAGCTCATCATTCTTTTCGACTATCTTCATGATGATGAACTTGTCTTTGTGGTTGAGATGATCAAGGTTGTAGTTGTCTTCAACTTCAACATCACTCTCCACTTGATCATCTACTCGTGCTATCTCCTTGGCTTGATCTTTCTTGCTAGCCTTCTTCTTGCTTTTCTTGGCCATGAGACACAAGTGATGAGTGTCATGAGATACTGAGGTTGACTCATGACTTGGTCGCCATTAGGCTTGAGCATTGCTGCAAACAGCTGCTTGCTGGTCTGCTGCCTCGGCCATATCGGACACGTTCGGTAGGCATACCAGACACGTCCGGTATGTGCAGGCAGACAGCTCATCATGTGCTGCTTGCACTTCTTGCTCCGGCTCGGTGCTCTTGAGGTCTTGTGAGGCTTCTTTGCTGCATGAAGACACAATGGACATACTTTCCATTGACTCGACCTCAAGTGCATCATCACATTTGGATTATCCATATAACTCAACGAGTTTGGTCCAAATGAGATGAGCACTCTCCGGAGGTGGTTGTCCATTGAATATTGCCTCATCTTGAACCTCTACACTCAATGTACTCAAAATGATATTAATAGCTTGAGCATTGAGTTGCACGCATATCTCTTCCTCTTTTGATAAATTCTTATAGTTGCTCCAATCAACTATAGGAAGAGGTATGCTTGCAAACACAATATGCTCAACAATAGGACTAATATGTCTAAAAGCATTGAGTACATGAATTGACCAAGGTAGAAAGTTTGAACCATCATTTTGGAGAAGCACCGGCTCCAACTCGATAGGCGTCGACATCCTTTTCTCACGGTGGTGAAGCTTTAGGTGAGAACCTCGCTCTGATACCAATTGAAAGGACCTAGGATGCCGCCTAGAGGGGGGTGAATAGGCGTTTCTAAAAATTAACACCTTTAAATGCGGAAACAATTAGAAATGGGAGTTTCCAAAATGGAAACTCCAAATTAAGAGTACTACCACCCCTCACAAGTTAGCCACAAAGTAAACAAGGTATAAAGAATATATCTAGAAGCTACAACCCTGCAACACCAAGTTAGAACAGAGAATAAATATTTTCAGTGCAGGCAGGAAATACCGGACGTGTCCGGTATGGATACCGGACGTGTCTGGTATACACGATTTCAGCAGATCGGCCCCGAACTTGCTCCTTTCGATTTCTATCTTCAAACCAAACTGTAGGCACCTAATGGAGATGACAATATACACAGAGAACCTGCAGAACAGCTAGAGCAACACAAATATCAAATGAAATGCGAATTTAGACACGATATTTGTTTTACCGAAGTTCGGACTCGTTCGAGTCCTACTCTCCATTGAGGGGGCTGCGGGCGACCCAGCGAAGGTCAGCCCTAGAGGGTACCACGAAGGTCACTCTAGCCGGAGTCTTTTCCAACTCCTTTTCCTCCTTCCACTAATTTAATTCCGAGGCGGCGGAATCGACCGTTACAAACTTTCTGAAGCAACCACAATCTCTCAGTTGCTCTCCGGCGACACCTAGCCGTCTAGGACCGAAGAGTCCAAGAGTAACAAATGCGAATCACGAGATTGACAATATGCACAAGTGCTCAAGTGGTGGCTTGCTCTCTTTTTCAAATTCTTTCTCAACCCACAAATTGATTTTGCAATTTGGATCACACACTCACTAAGAGAGGGTTTAGGAGAGTTGGCAAGGCTCAAAAACGTGTGTCTATCTCAGCAGAATCAGCAGCCTCCAAAGGTGGAGGCTTGGGGGTATTTATAGCCCCCTTGAAAAACTAGCCGTTTTATAGCCGTTGCAATACCGGACATGTCCGGTATGACTCACACTGCGCCAACGGTAACTAAGTTACAGTGAAGTTGTGAGGCGTCGGAACTCCCGATGAATGTCGGGACTCCCGACCGTCGGAACTCCCGACTCACGTCAGAACTCCTGACCCTCAGCATATTTGAAAAACATGTAACTAAGTTAAGGTTAGTGAGTGTGAGGCGTCGGAACTCCCGATGAATGCCGGAACTCCTGACCGTCGGAACTCCCGACTCACGTCGGAACTCCCGACCCTCACGACTTTTGAAAACTAGCCAGTGGCCTCTGGTCATCCATACCGGACACGTCTGGTATGAATACCGGTCACGTCTGGTATGACTAGGACAGGGAACCCTCCAAGTCAGTTGAAGTGCGAGACGTCGGAACTCCCGACGAACCAACCCGAGAACAATAGTTTTACAGCTGCTGGACAAATACCGGACACGTCCGGTATTGCCAGACCAGCAAGAAATCAGTTAGCACTTTTGTCGCTCAAATACTCAAAACTCATATGGGTTGGCTTGAGCACTAATGAAACATTATCTATCAACATGATGCATCCCTCTTAATAGTACGACATACCTATTAAACTCAAGATAAACGGAAATATGAATTTGTACCACTTGAGTTGTTCTCTTTTGAATTGATGCCGTCCCTTTCAATCTTTATCAAGTAAGGGTGCTACCATGTTGATATTGATCTTTTCACTTGAGCATAGCCATCTTGAGCATGTGACTTGATTCCATTCATCAAATCATGAATAATCCCAAATGTATCAAGTCACTTCTATCAAACACTCCAATAGTGATTTGATCCTCCACAAAAACATGAACATCATAGCTTGATTAGTACCTCAACTAAATGCAAGTACTTTCTTCTTCACCCTAGCTAGGTTCTTCGGCCGCCAAGCCGTCGCTTGCCCTTCACCCTTGCTTAGTACCTCGAAGCCTTTCCTTGCTATCTTCACCATCTCAAGCCATCAAGTCACATCTTGTGTTGAATCATCCATTCATGTATTGTTATCATTTTCATTTCAATCTAGCAAGCTTCAAATATGAGACCAATCCATATGCAATCCCTCATGTCTCATTAACTAATAATCACGAGCTTGCTTTCACATAGTACATGGAAATCCCACAATAACTAAGTCTTAGCATGAATTCCATTTGCATTGTTGTCTTGTGCTTGAACTAGATTGTTTATACAACAACACATCATTTTGGCTTTCATTAAGTACCTGTGAGATAACCTATTACCTGTTCACACTTAGCAAACGGGTTAGTCCTTTAATCACGTTGTCATTCAATCATCCAAAACCCACTAAAGGGCTAGATGCACTTTCATCAAGGTTTTCATAATTTGTCGTGTAATGCAGATTATGTCACGCCATTGGATGTACAATGCCGATCGCCGCTCCCAAGACTTTATTGAGGGTGTGCACTATTTCTTAGGTGTGGCCAAGGCAAATAAGCGGGATGGTTTCATGTGCTGTCCATGTGCCCTATGTAAGAATTTAAAGGAATATTCAAGCTTAGTGAGTCTTCATTCACATTTGCTTAAGTCAGGTTTCATGTCAAACTATATATGTTGGACTAAGCATGGAGAAAGTGGGGTCATGATGGAAGAAGGTGAAGGAGAAGATTTAGACATTGATGACATTATTGCTCAGTATGGTGCCTTTGATGATACTACAATAGGGGAAGATAAAGAAGAGGTAGCGGCAGAAGATGATCTCGGTGATGCTCTTGGCGATGCCATTCATGATGCACAATAAGAATGTGAAAGTGAAAAAGAGAAAGTTAAGTTCGAGCGCATGCTTGAGGATCATAGGAAGTTGCTATACCCGATGGCCGAAGAGGGGCAAAAAAAGTTGGGTACAACACTAGAATTGCTACAGTGGAAGGCAAAGAATGGTGTATCCGATAAGGCATTTGGGAATTTATTGAACCTCATAAAGAAGATGCTTCCGAAGCCAAATGAATTGCCCACCACTATGTACAAAGCAAAAAAGGTTGTCTGCCCTTAGGGATTAAAAATCTAGAAGATACATGCATGTCCTAATGACTGCATCCTCTACCATGGCAATGAATACGAGAATTTGGATGAATACCCGGTATATAAAGCATCGCGGTATAAGATCAGGCGCGATGATCCTGGTGACGTCGAGGGTGAACAACGTCCTAGAAAGAAAATCTCTGCCAAGGTTATGTGGTATGCTCCTATAATACCACGCTTAAAACGTTTGTTCAGAAATAAAGACCATGTAAAGTTGTTGCGGTGGCATAAAGAAGACTATAAGGTAGACAATATGCTGAGACACCCAGCTGATGGGTCCCAGTGGAGAGCAATAGACAGGGAATTTCTAGAGTTTGCAAATGAGGCTAGAAACTTAAGGTTCGCCTTAAGTACAGATGGTATGAATCCTTTTGGGGAGCAGAGCACTAGTCATAGCACTTGGCCAGTTACTCTATGTATCTACAACCTTCCTCCATGGTTATGCATGAAGCGGAAGTTCATTATGATGCCGATCCTCATCCAAGGTCCGAGGCAACCTGGCAACGATATTGATGTCTATCTGAAGCCATTAGTTGAAGAACTTCTAGTTTTATGGAACAAACCAGGTGTACGTGTCTGGGATGAGTACAAACAAGAACACTTTGACCTACGAGCAATGTTGTTCATAACAATCAATGATTGGCCTGCTTTAAGTTATCTTTCAGGTCAGACAAACAAAGGATATAATGCATGCACACCTTGTTATGATGACCTTGACAGTATATATTTGAAAAGATGTCGAAAGCTCGTGTACCTTGGCTATCGTCGATTCCTTCCTTTGAATCACCAAGTAAGAAAGAAAGGGAAGCATTTTAAAGGTAAGCCAGACCACCGGAAGAAGCCTCATAACCAAACCAGGGAAGATGTACTCGCAATGGTCAAGGATGTGAAAGTAGTATTTGGAAAGGGACAAGGCAGTGAATCTATTCCCAAAGATGCTAAGGGACACATACCCATGTGGAAGAAGAAGTCCATCTTTTAGGAGCTACCCTATTGGCAAGTCCTAGAGGTCCGCAACGCAATCGACCTGATACACCTGACAAAGAATCTTTATGTGAACCTATTAGGATTCATGGGTATGTACGGAAAGCCAAAGGATTCACTTGAAGTACGCTAGGACTTGCAGGGCATGAAAGAACGAGACAACCTTCATCCAGAGAAGATAGATGATGGACGTCATTACTTAAGTCCTGCTAGCTACACGCTTAGCAAAGAAGAGAGGGACAGCATGTTTGAATGTCTAAGCAGCATCAAGGTCCCATCGAGATTCTCCTCCAATATAAAGGGTATAATAAATGTGTCAGAGAAGAAATTCCTAAACGTAAAGTCCCACGACTGCCATGTGCTTATGACGCAATTGCTTCCAGTTTCTTTAAGAGGAATTCTACCTCCACATGTACATCTAGCCACCGTGAAGCTATGTGCATTCCT
Source organism: Miscanthus floridulus (assembly GCF_019320115.1). Lineage (NCBI taxonomy): Eukaryota > Viridiplantae > Streptophyta > Magnoliopsida > Poales > Poaceae > Miscanthus > Miscanthus floridulus. Next base: position 192,930,588 of record NC_089580.1, read on the forward strand.
CAATGCAATTTCTCAGAAGGCAATCAATCCAGTGGAACCAGCTACTCTACAGAATGATGTGGTTCAATGTCTTATCAGCTTTGAGTTGGTGTTCCCTCCATCCTTCTTTAATATCATGACACACCTCCTAGTTCATTTGGTGAAGGAGATTAGTATTCTTAGACCTGTGTTCTTATATAACATGTTTCCCCTTCGAGAGGTTTATGAGAGTCTTGAAGAAATATGTGAAAGTCCGTTCTAAGCCTGAAGAAAGCATCGCCCAGGGCTATGGAATAGAGGAGGTCATTGAGTTCTATGTTGACTTTATTCCTGACCTTGCCTCGATTGGCGTTCCCGAATCGTGACACGAGGGGAGACTCAATGGTAAAGGAACTTTAGGGAAGAAAACATATATTGGCATGGAAGATGATTATTTCAATAAAGCACACTACACAGTTCTTCAGAACTCGTCATTGGTGCATCCGTACATCGAGATACATAAGGAGTTCTTAAGATCCAAGTTTCCAGGGAAGACTGAAGCTTGGATTAGGCGTCAGCACATGGAAAGTTTCAGTGGTTGGTTGCTAAAAGAATGTCAAGGCGATGACAGTATTGATGAGCAACTGTATTTGTTGGCTAGGCAACCATCGTGGCATATCCTCACGTACCAAGGGTATGAGATAAATGGGAATACATTTTACACAGTTGCCTAAGATAAAAGGAGCACCAATCAAAATAGTGGTGTTCGCATAGATGGCACAGATCCAAATGGGAATATACAAACATATTATGGTCGCATAGAAGAGATATGGGAACTAGACTACGCACCTAATTTTAAAGTTCCTTTGTTCCGGTGCTAATGGGTGAAGCTGACCGGAGGAGGGGTAACAGTCGATAAAGAGTATGGAATGACAATAGTGGACCTCAACAATATTGGGTATAAAGATGAACTATTGGTCCTTGCTACCGATGTGAGTCAGATGTTCTATGTGAAAGACATGTCTACAAAATCAAAGAGAGGAAAAAAACGAAGACATCAACTCAATGATCAATGAGCCAAAGCGCCACATAGTTCTTTCTAGGAAAATAAATATAGTAGGAATTGAAGACAAGTCAGACATGTCAGAAGATTATGAAAGAAATGTCCGAATTCCACCCTTCATAGTGAAGAAAGATCCAAGCATCATGTTAAATGATGAATACACTCCATGGTTACGACAAGATCATAACCAAGGGTCATACGTCAAGAAGAAATTCACCGTTGTGCCCGCATGATACAACGATATATGTTTAATATATTATGTTTTAGAGACGGATATTATGTAATATGTTATGACTTCACATTGTAATATGTTTAATATATGTTTTAAATTTCATAAGTGTGTGACATAGTTTTAGAAAGTCTATATGAGATCCAATAATTTATGACTAGTGTTTGATAAAACTTTCTCAAATGGGAAAATGAGCTATGTAACAATTGTAGATCTTGCTGAGATGATCAAACTTGGTATTCAGAGTTTGTTCATCTAAGGTCATGTAGTGTCTCATTTGAGCAAGTTTGACCAAGTCAAATTTGGTCAAATGAAAAAACAACACTTTGACTCTAGTATTATGAACTCTAAATGACTTCAAATTGAAAAGTTTTGAATACCAAGTTTGTTAAATTCATCAAGATCTACAATTGTTGTTTTGGTCAACTTTTCATTTGAGAAAGTTTGGACGGTTCACATTTATGATTTTTAAATTTCGACGCCTACAAACTAGTTTTCGGAACCCTAGATTGTCTCAAATTGAAAAGTTTTGAATACCAAGTTTGTTCAGCTCATCGAGATATACAATCCTCATATAGGCCATTTTTCATTTGAGAAAGTTGAACAAAATGTAGTTCAAATTTCACAAGTGTGTGACATAGTTTTAGAAAGTCTATATGAGATTCAAGAATTTGTGACTAGTGTTTGATAAAACTTTCTCAAATGGGAAAATGAGCTATGTAACAATTGTAGATCTTGCTGAGATGATCAAACTTGGTATTCAGATATTTTTCATCTGAGGTCATTTAGTGTCTCATTTGAGCAAGTTTGACCAAGTCAAATTTGGTCAAATGAAAAAATAACACTTTGACTCTAGTATTATGAACTCTAAATGACTTCAAATTGAAAAGTTTTGAATACCAAGTTTGTTAAACTCATCAAGATCTACAATTGTTGTTTTGGTCAACTTTCCATTTGAGAAAGTTTGGATGGTTCACATTTGTGATTTTTAAATTTCGACGCCTACAAACTAGTTTTCGGAACCATAAATTGTCTCAAATTGAAAAGTTTTGAATAACAAGTTTGTTCATCTCATGAAGATCTACAATCCTTATATAGGCCATTTTTTCATTTGAGAAAGGTTGAACAAAATGTAGTTCAAATTTCACAAGTGTGTGACATAGTTTTAGAAAGTCTATATGAGATTCAAGAATTTGTGACTAGTGTTTGATAAAACTTTCTCAAATAGGAAAATGAGCTATGTAACAATTGTAGATCTTGCTAAGGTGATCAAACTTGGTATTCAGAGATTTTTCATCTGAGGTCATTTAGTGTCTCATTTGAGCAAGTTTGACCAAGTCAAATTTGGTCAAATGAAAAAATAACACTTTGACTCTAGTATTATGAACTCTAAATGACTTCAAATTGAAAAGTTTTGAATACCAAGTTTGTTAAACTCATCAAGATCTACAATTGTTGGTTTGGTCAACTTTCCATTTGAGAAAGTTTGGATGGTTCAAATTTGTGATTTTTAAATTTCGACGCCTACAAACTAGTTTTTTGAACCCTAGATTGTCTCAAATTGAAAAGTTTTGAATACCAAGTTTGTTCAGGTCATCAAGATATACAATTGTTGTTTTGGTCAACTTTCCATTTGAGAAAGTTTAGATGGTTCAAATTTATAATTTTTAAATTTCGACGCCTACGAACTAGTTTTTGTAACCCTAGATTGTTTCAAATTGAAAAAGTTTTGAATATTAAGTTTGTTCAACTCATCAAGATCTACAATCCTTATATAGGCCATTTTTCATTTGAAAAAGTTATAGAACAAAAATACTACATTTTCTTTATTTTTATAGGTTCAACAAAAATTTCCTATCATTTTGGTCAAAAACCGATAAAAAATTAAAACATTGACATTACAATAATGTGATAATAAATTTCCTATCGAATAATATTAGTTTTATTAATTTTAAGTTACAAATATATTTTTGCATTAACAAAATACTTAGTATTAGTAACATTTATATTCTATATTCATAAAAGAAATTAAAAACTTTAGGTTACAAAATTTTCCTATTTACAATAAATAATTAGTTAATCAATAGTATTTTTTAAAATAAATATTGGAAAGTATTGAAGTTGCTATAGAATTAATTGATTAACCTAGTATTAAACAAGGAGAACAAAATTAAAATCCCAGGCCTTTCCAATTACTCTGACGGGCTGCCAAAATTTTCAGGCCTTCAGTCCCGGCCTAGGCCAGGAACCAGGACTAAAGGGTGGGCGGAATTGCCCGCCCAAAAATACCTTTGGTCCCGGCTGGTAACACCAATCGGAACTAAAGCTCCTTTAGTCCCAGCTGTTAAGCCGAGCCGGGACTAAAGGGTTAGACCTTTAGTCCCGGTTGGGCTTACCAGCCAGGACTAAAGGAGCTTTAGTCCTGGTTGGTGTTACCAGCCGGGACTAAAGGGTCCCGGCCTATATATATCGAACGGTTCCTGTTCTGTTCATCTTCTACTTTTCGATCTACACGTCGATCTCGTCTCTGCCGCGCCCGGCCGTCGAGCTCGTCTCTGCCGCGCCGCCGTCGTCGTCTACCCCCGCCCAGCCTCGTCGTCGAGCCCCGCCCGGTGGCCGTCGAGCTCGTCTCCGCCGTATGTCGTCCTCGCGCGAGGTGCTCAGCTCGGCCCCGTGGCCGGCCAGCACGCCCTGCCCGGCCCGCCATCCGCCCCAGCTAGCCTGCTAGCTAGCTGCTCTCGGCCATATTTTTTTACAAAGTTTCTAGTTTTTTTAGATTGTTTTTGATATATATGTTAGATTAAAATGTATGTTAAATTTAATTACTAGTTTATTTAGATAGTTTTTAGATAGTTTTTTATATATATGTTAGATTAAAATATATTAAAATTTAATTAGTAGTTTATTCTTAGTTTTTTAGTTAGTTTTTTAGATAATTTTTGATATATGTTAATTAGATTTAAATGTATTAAAATTTAATTAATACTTTATTTAGATAGTTTTTTAGATAGTTTTTTAGATAGTTTTTTATTATAGTTTTTGATATATTTAGTAATTATTATTCTATCTCTCTCTATATATGTGTTAGATTTAATTTTGATTTAGTAATTCTATCTATGTATATATGTTAGGTTTAATTAGATTTAGTAATTAATTTTATCTAGATATATGTGCGTTATTTTATTTAATTGGATTTAGTAATTATATTCTATCTCTCTATATATATGTTAGATTTAATTTTGTTTTAGTAATTGACACATGCATAATTTATTAGTAATTCTATCTCTATATCACATGCATATTTTATTTTAGTAATTCTATCTATATATCACTTGGATATTTTATTAACGATCGTACATTATTGGTCGCACATGGTTTGGAAAGAGTTTATTCGGCAACACCGCAAGGATTGCAAGGCACCACTTAATGTAGTTGAAATACCAGTAAGTTGTACTATATATACTTCCCTACGTGTTTAATTACTATATCGTACTTCAATTTACGTGTGAGATGATGAGAATAATCTTCTTCTCGTACAGTGGTGTTTGCGGTAGTAACCAGGTAATAACTTATGTGGATACTACGTTTGTGAATTTATCACTACACACATAAGAAGAACTCCTGAAGATGTCCTCAGAGTACGTATATATCAATTTTTTATTTATTTTTAAATGAATATATATATATATGTATTAATACTTTTACTTTTATTTCAAATGCAAGACTGAATGGTTGAAACAAAGGGTTATGCAAAAAGACCATCTGAAAGCAGTTCAAGAGTCAATAGCAAGATTTCTTCTAGAAAAAGTGCTAAATCCCAACGGCGAGTTCTACTTTGATCCTAAGGAATAAATGATGTAAATTAAATGTTTATTGATATCGTTATTTTCGAGAACAAGATTATGAAAGTGTTGTATATATACATATATATCTATAATATATATAGTTTCATACTTTATTCGAATATAATAATGCTCGAGATGAGAATTAGATGTAATTATATGCGTGCGTGTATTTATATTAGCAGCGTAGAATACGTACATAAAAACATATTATATATTAAACAAATATGTGTAACTGAACTGAAAACAAATTAAACAAAAAAAAGAAAAAGAAAAGGAACCTTTAGTCCTGGTTGAGGTTACCAACCGGGACTAAAGGGTGCGGCCACGTTTGCTCGGCTGGAGGGCCTTTAGTCTCGGCTCGATGACCCGGGACTGAAGGTTCCACCTTTAGTCCCGGGATCGTTGTCCCGACACGGTAACCGGGACTAAAGGCCGTTACCGCCCGGGACAACAAGGCCATCCTGTAGTAGTGTGATGACCAAGAAGCAGCCAGCTCCTAAGAGGTCCGTCCTGTAAACGAAGCCGTTGGTCCACCAGCCGGCAAAGAAGAAAGCCTCCTCTAATCTAGTTATTCCCCAAAAACTGTCTTACGAGAAAAGTGAAAATAAATTAAATACTGCAGTATAAAAAGATGTGAACATTTTCTTTGAAAAAGTAAGAAAGCAACGAGAAGCGAGGGAGAACCCGGAGAAACCGTACTTCTACCTACCTCCAGATCTTCTAAGAAAGAAGGTGGACCAGAAAAAGCGGGAATCTCAAAAGACCCTGCCAAAATTGGACTACGACCGCTCTCTCACCAAGTCATTTGAGGCGGCGCAGAAAAAAACTAGAGCATGGAAAGGTGTTGCACAACTCGGACAAGAATCGCAATAATCAGTCCCCCCTCTTGTCATTATTAATGAATATGGTTCAAACTTAGACTTACTGGACATTGATTTTGAGGACCTGCTTTGGTTTTATAAGGATACTGGTTTGGACCTTGCCCAAGTGCTCGTTGAAGGACCATCTACTGCGAAAGTGGATCCTTGGAAGAAATTTAAATATGGAAAGAGTCTATACAACCCTGAGGCCTTAGGTGAACTGGGTACGTAAATGTACCTGCTAAACAAGTGGTACATAACGGCGTGTGAACAGGGAGAGACCTTTGTTTCTGTCAGAGTTAGAAAGCAACATTACTTCCGTGGCGATAACGTTATATATGTCGAGTTTTTAGAATTACACCAACTATTTCACCTAGACTCTCTCGATAAAAGTCTCATTAGCTGCTATTGTCTGTAAGTATGATTATTTTCTACTATTAAAGTGTATATATATAAAGCTACATGTATATATATATAAATTATATATCCTCACACTATATTTTTATATATGCAGATATGAGATGACAGAACTCAGAAAGAGAAAGGATAATGATGTTGGTTTCGTTGATCCAAATGTCGTATTCAAAACCCTAATCTCCTGCTTCAATGGAAAGCTGAACTCGAGAAAAATCTCATGAGGTTCTTAGTGAACCAACAAAACAAGGACATACTCTTCCCCTACAACTTCAAGTGAGTGTTAAATAATTAATGTCGATCATATGGACATTTGTTCAATTATTTGCTTACTAGCTAAGCTATCTCCCATATATATATATATATGTTGACTCTAGTTAATGTCAATTATATTTGTGTATAAAAACATATGCAGCAATCACTGGATATTGATGGTCATCGATATGGCCAATAGTCGGTTGAGCATCTTAGACTCGTTAAGAAAAGAGCAAACAGAGTACCAAGACATGATAGATATTATCCAAGGATAATTTGGTCTCTCTAACAACTATATATACCCCGATCTCTTAACTGCAACAATTATTAAAGACCAAATTAATTTTTTATTTTATTGGACGCAGTGTTTGGAAAAGTTTCATTGAGGAACACCACATGAAACATTGCAAAGCGCTACTGGATGTAATCGTACACAAAGTAAGTACTAGCTACATTTATATATATATAATTCAATTAACACCATGCATGCTTTTAATTCACCGGATCTTTTTTTTCGTAAAAGTGGGTTCTGAGGCAAGAACAGGGGACCAACTACTGCGGATACTATGTTTGTGAGTTCATCATGGCATACGCAAAAAGAACTCCTGAAGAGATCCTCAAAGTACGTTATATAAATATATTCATATATTCATAATTTCTTTTATTGCTCATATATATAAGTAATCACGTGACCAACACACACACACACACACACACATATATATATATATATATATATATATATTAATACTTTTCCTTTAACTTTTATTGAAGACTCTATGGTTGAAGGAAAAAGTCATACGACGTGACCAACTGAAAACAATTCAAGAGACCATAGCAGGATTTCTTAATGACCAGGTCTTAAACCCCGTCGGCGAGTTCTACAATGACATGAACGAAACATGGAAGCCAAACCAGATGGAGTGAATTTGTTATCCCAAGGATATGATAGAATATACAATGCAAGCTTTATTTGTAATATATATATACATATTATATGTACATAAAATAACATATAATATATGTATATGCATGTAATATATACATTAGTTTCATACTTTAGTTTGTACAAAATGTTCGAACATTATAAGCGTGTAGAATACGTATATTATTAGCAGCGTAGAATGCGTATTCGAAAACCTATTCGAAAACCAAAACGAATCATCAATTGAAAATAGAAACAAAAAGAAAAAAAAACTTTAGTCCCGGTTGGTACCAACCGGGACTAAAGGGCCGACCCACGTGGCCAGGCCGGGAGGCCTCTTTAGCCCCAGTTGGTATTACTAACCGGAACTAAAGGTGGACCTTTAGTCCCGGGTAAGAAACCAGGACTAAAGGAGGGGCCATTTAGTCCCGGATTCGTGCTTCCGGTTGAGAAACCGAAACTGAAAGGCTTTTCCAACCGAAAGTACAACTTGTTTCTGTACTTGCATACAACTACGGTCACTCAGCACCAATGTTCCCAAAACACGTAGAACAATCTCAAGATTGGCCAAACAGTCATCAAAATTCCATCCCGTCCATAGATAGTGGAATCATCCTTGAAGACCTCCATAATTTTCTCAATCAAATATGTGAAGATAGACATGATACATCCCTGAAAAGTCCGTGAGACATTACAGAGACCAAATCGCAACCGTAGGTGAGCAATGTACCATAAGTACATGTAAATGTTGATATGGCCTTATTAGACCCAATAAAGCCCAAGTAAGAATGGTGGAACAATACATACTCCTAATTTTGTACCAAAATAAACGTACTTCTTACTTCTCAAGAAATCCATTCTTTTAAATTTGACTAGAAATATAGAAAATAATATCAATATTCCTACTTTCAAATAAGTTTATTATAAAAATTTATTCTATACTCAATCTAATGGTACTAATTTTGTTTTAATTCACTTAGACCTATGCTTTGGCGTGGGACAGACGAAGGGATTTCTTTTAACCCTCGTTTGAAAATTCGCTCCGACGGGTGCTCGTAGTCAGGATCTGAGTGCTACTCAAGCCATCTAACCAACTCAGTTAGAAGCCCTTTTCGCAACTTTTAAACTACGCAAAAAACTGTTATCTAATTTATAGATGTTTGGTAATGTCAAACTAGAAAATATTTAAAAAGAAATGACTAGAACACTTGTTTATACGTTTGGAGAATATGGGGAAAACATACTACAAGTATGTGCTTTTCCACAACTCTGTTACTCCTTTTTGTTGATCCCTAAGCTTGAGTTCGCCTAGACGGCTCTTTACTGCGTTGTAACTCTTGTATTCTTTTTTTTCTCGAATACGCAAAAGATTTGCGTATCATTGTAATTAAGAAGAAGGAGAGTTTGACCATACATACGACACGCTTCTAATGAGCGCCCTAGGAGGTCTTACAGTTGTGACTGGACTATCCTAGTAGACTGTTTCAAACTTCGATATTACATAAAAGTAACAACCGAACTACGACCAGCGTAGTACCCTACGGAGCTGGGCTTCCCCGCTAGTGCCCGCGCGACTCTGCTCTTGTATTCTACGCGCCGTTTGCTGGGCCATAATCAGTGAATTCATGGTGGGGATCCTCTTCTCCGTTAACTCTAAAAAAAGTTAAGGTTTGTCATTATTTGCCTCAACAGAGTGAATAACACCATCTCTTGTGGTAGAATAAATTTTGAAAAACTCCTGTCTTTTGTTCTCTGTGGCTCCATTTTTTCTGTCACTAAAGCTTGTTTTCTTTGTTCGTTCTAAAGGGAACTATTGAGACAAGTTAATACAAGCATGGTAGCTAGACCTCTTGCCAACAGCTTAAAAAACACCCAGGAGCTTTTTTCAAGAATTAGGCAGATGAGCTGCCAATTAAAAAACAACCAGGACGCACTATGCTGTGGGAGACCTGGGCACCGCTAAGGGTGAAGATATTCTTGTGGTTGGCTCTGAAGAAACGGCACTGGATGGCTGATTGTCGGCAGCGACGCGGACTGCAGACCAATGCTCTGTGTTTCCTATGGGACCAAGAGCCAGAAACAATCGATCACATTGTTGCATCCTGCTCATTCTCCAAACAGGTCTGGTAGACCATCGGGAATGTACTCAATCCAACACAAGAGGTCGCAGTGGCACGACAGTTGCAGGCGCGGAGCGGACTCCATCTTCGCCTTGGTCGTCCGGGAACTGTGGAAGGAGAGGAATGCGAGATAGCCACCACCCAATTACCGCAACTCCTAGCAATCATCAAACATGAGGGTGAGCAATGGGTAGAGGCGGGGGCGTCAAACACTACGCCAGATTCCCTCTGTAGGAACGGGGGCATTTTTACTGTAGGGGCGGCTGGGGTTGGGGGCGCTCCTACAGTGGGCGTCCTCGGGCCCCAGCAGCCCAGCCGCCCCTACAGATGGCACTGTAGGGGCGGCTGGTAACTTGAGCCGCCCCTACAGTTGGGGCTGATCTGTAGGGGCGGCTCAATCACCAGCCGCCCCTGTTGTGCCCATTTGTCGTTTTTCAAAATTTCAAATTTGAAAGGTTCAAATTTTGTCAAATGACAAGATGACTAAAATAAAAGTTGTAGATATTAATGAGTTGAACAACTTTGGTATTCATCACTTTTTATGTTGAAATCATTTTGGATCTTAAATTTTGGTTCGAACTTGTCATTTTTTAAAATTTCAAATTTGAAAGGTTCAAATTTTGTCAAATGACAAGATGATCAAAATAAACGTTGTAGATCTTGATGAGTTGAATAACTTTTGTATTCATCACTTTTACATCTGAAATAATTTAGGGTTTGAAAATTTGGTTTGAACTTGTCAAATTTCAAATTTCAAATTTTAAAATGTGTAAAACATTGTCACATCCAAGTTTGATCAAACTTAAATGCTTAAGCATGATTTTAGAAATTTGTAGGAAAAAAAACCATCACATTTGGAGTTAGCATGAGGGAGAACAACTAGTTACAAAGTTTACCCACAAATTAAAAAGAGAAATAACACTGTTCTAGATGATCCTTACATGATCATAGTAAACAGTGTGTTTTCTTTTTTTAATCTGTAGGTCAACTTTGTAACTAGTTTTTCTTCCTCATACTAACTCCAAATCTGATGATTTTTTTTCCTAAAATTTTCTAAAATCATTCTCTATCAATTTATTTTGTTGGTTTTGTCAATATATACATATGAAAAGTTTGAGCAATTTAAATTTTGAATTTTAAAAAAATGCAACTCCAGACAAGATTTTGGTACCCCAAATGATATCAGCTGAAAAAGTGATAAATACCAAAGTTGAATAACTTATCAAGATCTACAACTTTTGTATTGGTCATTTCTTCATATGACAAAGTGTTAATGACATTGTTCACAAATGTGACACATCACTCGTAAGGTTTTATAAACTATATGAGATATGTGTAAGATTAGTGAACAATGTGTACTAAGAATTTATCAAATGAAGAAATGACCAAAATAAAAGTTGCAGATATTCATGAGTTGAACAACTTTTGTATTCATCACTTTTTATGTTGAAATCAATTTGGGTCTCAAATTTTGGTTCGAACTTGTCATTTTTTAAAATTTCAAATTTGAAAGGTTCAAATTTTGTCAAATGACAAGATGACTAAAATAAAAGTTGTAGATATTAATGAGTTGAACAACTTTGGTATTCATCACTTTTTATGTTGAAATCATTTTGGGTCTCAAATTTTGGTTCGAACTTGTCATTTTTTAAAATTTCAAATTTGAAAGGTCCAAATTTTGTCAAATGACAAGATGACCAAAATAAACGTTGTAGATCTTGATGAGCTGAACAACTTTTGTATTCATCACTTTTACATCTGAAATAATTTAGGGTTTAAAAATTTGGTTTGAACTTGTCAAATTTCAAATTTCAAATTTTAAAATGTGTAAAATATTGTCACATCCAAGTTTGATCAAACTTAAATGCTGAAGCATGATTTTAGAACTTTTTAGAAAAACAAACCATCACATTTGGAGTTAGCATGAGGGAGAACAACTAGTTACAAAGTTTACCCACAGATTAAAAAGAGAAATCACACTGTTCTAGATGATCCTTACATGATCATAGTGAATAGTGTGTTTTCTTTTTTTAATCTGTGGGTCAACTTTGTAACTAGTTTTTCTTCCTCATACTAACTCCAAATCTGATGATTTTTTTCCTAAAATTTTCTAAAATCATTCTCTATCAATTTATTTTGTTGGTTTTGTCAATATATACATATGAAAAGTTTGAGCAATTTAAATTTTGAATTTTAAAAAAATGCAACTTCAGACAAGATTTTGGTACCCCAAATGATATCAGCTGAAAAAGTGATAAATACCAAAGTTGAATAACTTATCAAGATCTACAACTTTTGTATTGGTCATTTCTTCATATGAAAAAGTGGTAATGATATTGTTCACAAATGTGACACATCTCTCGTAAGGTTTTATAAACTATATGAGACATGTGTAAGATTAGTAAACAATGTGTGCTAAGAATTTGTCAAATGAAGAAATGACCAAAATAAAAGTTGCAGATATTCATGAGTTGAACAACTTTTGTATTCATCACTTTTTATGTTGAAATCAATTTGGGTCTCAAATTTTGGTTCGAACTTGTCGTTTTTCAAAATTTCAAATTTGAAATGTTCAAATTTTGTCAAATGACAAGATGACTAAAATAAAAGTTGTAGATATTAATGAGTTGAACAACTTTGGTATTCATCACTTTTTATGTTGAAATCATTTTGGGTCTCAAATTTTGGTTCGAACTTGTCGTTTTTTAAAATTTCAAATTTGAAAGGTTCAAATTTTGTCAAATGACAAGATGATCAAAATAAACGTTGTAGATATTAATGAGTTGAACAACTTTGGTATTCATCACTTTTACATCTGAAATCATTTAGGGTTTGAACATTTGGTTTGAACTTGTCAAATTTCACATTTCAAATTTTAAAATGTGAAAACATTGTCACATCCAAGTTTGATCAAACTTAAATGCTGAAGCATGATTTTAGAACTTTTTAGGAAAAAAAATCATCACATTTGGAGTTAGTATGAGGGAGAACAACTAGTTACAAAGTTTACCCACAGATTAAAAAGAGAAATCACACTGTTCTAGATGATCCTTACATGATCATAGTGAACAGTGTGTTTTCTTTTTTTAATCTGTGGGTCAACTTTGTAACTAGTTTTTCTTCCTCATACTAACTCCAAATTTGATGATTTTTTTCCTAAAATTTTCTAAAATCATTCTCTATCAATTTATTTTGTTGGTTTTGTCAATATATACATATGAAAAGTTTGAGCAATTTAAATTTTGAATTTCAAAAAAATGCAACTTCAGACAAGATTTTGGTTCCCCGGATGATTTCAGCAGAATTCTGGTAGAAGCGGCTCCTGGCTGCACTGTTCGCCACCTCCGGCTTTTCCTCCCATCCTCTCTCGCTTCTCCTGTTTCTCGTCAGAGTCCATCAAACCAAATATATACCCACCTTCAGCTTCTGCTTCTCTTCCCCTCCCGTCTCTCCTCTTTGTTCCCTCTCGATATTCTCCTTATCTCTCCCGACGCGACCGGGATGGGATGACGGCGCGAGCTGATCTGGCCGGTCGCCGGCACTTGGGCGTGGCGGCGCTCGCCCTCCTCCTCCTCCACGCTCCTCCCCCCTCGCGCCGTAGGGGCACGGTGACGGCGACCCCCGCCGGGTGCTGCGCCGGTGCAGAGGGTGGCTGCCCCCCGCTGCGGGGGGGCCCAGCGGTTGCCGTATCCGGCCACGACGCGCCCGAGCAGCCCCTACCGGTGGTCGCCGGCGCGGATGCCCCCGATGCGGCATCGTCCCGCCGGCCGTCTTCTCCTATGCTCCATGAAACCCTAGGTGCGTACCTCTTCCTCTCGCTCTCTCTCTCCCTCTCCCTCTCCTTCTCCCTGCCGGCTCCCCTATCCCAGAGCGCGTGGAGGTTCCTTGCGGTGCCGGGGCTTCCTGCTCTGGCTGCACCAGGGGATCGATCCTGTGGTGCATTGATTAGTTCCAGGTTCGTAGTATCTGCTTAGATGTATGTTGCTGCTGCTGATTTCAATCCTATTGACATTAGCCCTATCTATTGCAGCAATGGTGTGTGAAGATTGCCATCATGGTGCTTCCTGTGCTCGTCAAGGTACAGCTCACAACATTTCTTACGATTTCCTCTCCATCTCTCCTAATTGTGCTCATGTGGAGTATTCAGATTGACTACTAAAATGTCCTTCGGTTTCGCAATACCACATCAGGTGTTTTGGTTAAGCAAGGCAATCAAATAATTTTTGTTCTCTCTTTGTGAATATACCAACTTCCTTCCCTGCTAAATCATTATTGTCTTTGTAAGCTCTGTTCATGCCTACTGTCATTCTCTTTTTTAGATTACTTTTACTGCAGGGTTTATAATGATGACCACTTAGCATATGTGCAACTGTGTAGACTGTGACAGAAGTACAGCCACGGTGGTGCAGCGCGTGCAGACGCTGGACATGGCACTGCAGTCGCCGCATGGAATCCTCTTGGACTCCTCTCTGCTGTTGAAGAGGGGTTCGCTTGACTAAGTGGGCTCCAGTTCATCTAATTGCTATTGAATGTATGCATCTGTGCATCGATTTTGTGCTCATGAATGTGATCTAGCACCTGTCCTATCGCTGCAGCAAAAACGACGTTTGATCGGCATGACTACACATTTTGCTGCTACCTATTTATTTAGTGCTTTTTCCCCTACTACAACGATTTACGGTCTGTCTGCCCCTCAAAATTAACCTAGCTGAAATCATTAAAATAGCACTAAAACTTCTACAAAATTCAGGTGCCTCCTGTTTCGTTTGACATATATCTGCCTCTCTTATTACCCATATCTCAGTCTATATATATATCCACCATATTTCCTGCATGTCCAGACTGCATGTTCAAAAAACAACAGTGCCATCGTTTGTTTGAACAGTACACACCAAATATGAAATTATTTTGGGAGGATAAATATGTATTAGCGCCATTGCTTGTCTCAAATTATCCTTATCTGCATACGCAGTCTTACTAGATAGTCATTTTAACAGGATACAAATGATTAATACTGAACAAAATTGTAGAATGCCTATTTGAAATTCTTTGCGGTGTCTATTTCAAATTTGAACTAATATTTCTTACTGGTGAATAGGTGCTTCATGATGCCCTTGGGCCACCTGGGGACATCATCATCATTAAACTTGGACATATCATTCCTGTGGATGCTCGGATCCTTCATGGTGATCCATTGAAGATCGATCATGTCCTTTATATCTTTGACGTTTAATCAACACACTTTATTTAACCTTATTGGGTCTCTTGATCTCACATGTTTTTGTCTCGTCTTATTGTAGCCTGCGCTAACAGGAGAATCATTGCCAGCCACCAAAGGTCCTGGTGATGGTGTCTCCTCTGGTTCGGCTATCAAGTAGGGTGAGATAAAGGCTCTTGTGATAGCAACTGCAGTCCACACTTACCTCAACAGTCTTGTGAGCACGAAAACACATTTGTAGTATACACATCTTCAGTCTATGCACTTTATTGCTCAGCACATTTTCTCCTTGCTCAGAATTTTCCTTGTTCACCACTCCACAATGCTTTTGTATAAGTGCTAGAAGCCCTACTGGAGACTCCAATCAGCTTACTATTAACCTTGTATAATATGTGTGTTGAACAACCTGCAATGCTTTTGTATAGCTACTCCACTCTGCCATCTAGCAAACAGAATTCTTGTTTATTTGTAGACTAAGAGACACGTGCAAGTGCTGCAGAAATAACTCCATGTATAATACCTGTATAATTATCCTCCAGTGGACTCCTATATTATTTCGCATTATGCAATGGCATGCAAATTCTATTACCTCAAATTCGTGCCTGCATGTGCGCGCGATGGCGCGCCCCCCTACACTAGTAGAAGCACAAACTCAATCTAAATGGAAGCAGTTGGGCGAACTCACCATGTCCACAGGCAAGGTTGGCTCTTAAACCTTAGGAAAGTTTGTATCTGACATTTAAATAACTACATTGCTAAGAAACAAGTTTTTGTCTGGTTGGCTCATTAGACCTCAAGCATTGTCTGGTTGGCAACTATTGCTGGTGTAGATAAATTTTAGTAATCCAATATCAAATGATAGGGTTTTATCACATTGGCTGTGCCTAGATGGTAGGAACCAGGTGGTTTCTGCTTGAAATGTCCAGGTAGATCACATTTTAAGTTCATATGACACTAGTGCTGTCAAATACAAACTAGAACTGTAGTCCTGCATCTCGAGATGTATAAATATCCATCATTCATGTATTTAGTATTTTAAGGCTCTGTATTTAGTAACAGCGAGCACCTAATGCCTGGAAAATGTTATGATTGATCTTAGTCCTAACTGTGGAAATGCGCGTGTAGTATGTGTTATGGAGCATGCTATCTTATCCTACATATTGTCGTCTCTGTTTAAGAATATGAACCTTGTTTCTCATTCCCTAAAGATAGTTGACTATCAATTTGGGCATGAGTTACTTTCTCATTCTTTTTGATTCATTATTGTCTGTTCACAGTACAAAAAAATTTGTAACTCCCGATCTAAAGCTATATCTTCTACCTTCAGTGGAGGAAAACTAAACTTCAAGCATAGTTTAGGGAGGCAAAATGAATTTTTTCTTAGTATATTTTATCCCAGTGACAGCCGGCCTGCCTCTCTTTTGGTACCATAATAAATCTTCTCTTGATTTGAGCGTTCTCATGTCTACCGGGCTACTGGCCCAACATGTGAGCTGAAGCTCTTTGGGCTGATTGCATAGTAAAACTTTGGCTGGTTTGGCAACAATCCAGATCATTGATTCTATGTGCCTGGTGGTAGGAACGGAAAGCTATGTTATTGTTAGGGGTGCAAATGCATCCTTAAAAAGTACAAAAACAGTATGTTTTTAATTAAAATCCCCTGTAAAACATGTTATGTACCTACAAGGCAAGTGTATTCTCTTCTAATTTGATCTAACTTTGCCGCTGCCTGGTGACCAGAATATGTTGCCGGCAAGCAGCAGCCAAACAGGCTTTTAAAATTCTCTTGACATTGGGATATCATATAGGGGCGTCCTAGGTACTGACCCCGGGTGACCGGTAGCCTTGCGCCGACCCCCCCTCCCGCTCTCCCACCCTGATGAAAATAATTATGGCAGCAGATGGCCCACCTAGGAGATGTGAAAGGCCTATCATCATCACAGTTGCATGCATAAGTGGTCTAAAACATAAAAAAAACTTATAACTATCAAAATATGCATCCAAATTAAATTTGATTCTGCCATTGTGTTTCTTACAATAAATCCTTCAAATCAAGATCCCACTTGAATATATTTAGAAAAAAAAAATATTTACATATACTACGGAATATCATAAATAAATCGTAGAACATCACATTAACACTACAAGAACATCACAAAATATAGCATATAACATCTTATGTATACTACGTGAACATCATAAATATCATGAAATGTAAAATAAAATAATAAAATTAGTGAAGTAATTAATTAGAGTCAAATAAAAAGAAGAAGAAAAACTACCGAACATCACAAAAATATATATAGAACATCAATGTATACTACCGTACATCATAAATACATCATATAACATCATATTAACACTACACAAACATCACAAAACATAGCATAGAACACCATCTGTATATTACGTGAACACATCACAAAATATCATGAAATGAAAAATAAAATAAGTTGTTGCATTTTTTTCGCCAGTTGTCAGGTCCAAACTCTAGTGCTTATAAATATCTTTTATTCAAAATTTTCCTTTTATATTTTATCAAAATAAGGGATTATGGGTCTTTAACCCTACTTCTAGTTACTACAATGATATAAATAATCATTTCAGAAAGAGTGCTTACAATTAAACTACTAGTCAGTGTAGCCGCATGGCTGCGAGTAGTGCAGCTGAGCAGCCCCACTAGTAACAAGTTGATGGTATATTTAACGCACACAGATAAATCCACAAGCGTACGGATACCGCTGTAACTTTCACCTGGAGGTATTCCAAGTATCGTATCCATAGGAAAACGTGTGAGGTTAACTACGGTCCAACTTAATCCGGAGTAGCAACAAGAGTGTAGAGGAGATCGCTAAGGTCTTCTAGTTCTAATCTCGATAAGCTATGTCTTCTATTGTTCGACTGGGGATATTACTAAGGAAAACACATACAAAGTATGTTTCCTATAATAACTAAATCCTGCTATAGTCCTACAAACAGGAGGTGGACTACAGAGGATTCAACGAGACTATAAGAGTCACCCTCGTGAGCTACCACCGATCTGGAATGTAGGGTACATCCACGAGTTATCCGAGTCTAAGCACCACGCTTACACTACGAATAATACTTTAACCTAAGGTCAATAGATTAAAGCACTCAAAAGAGACTCGCAAACCAGAAGAACAATATAAACATGTTACTTACTTAAATTAGAAATTGATTACCAGAGAAATCTCCGACGCAAGGTTGACTTCCACCAAGGTGCAAGTCGTAGAGAGAGCACCGACAGGCCGTCACCTCCTCTAAACTCTTTCCTCACTCTCCATCTCTCTATTTCTAAAGACTAGATCCTATATAGGACTAATCTTCTCTTGATAGCTAGCTCTGATCCTCATGAGGAGAATATGAATTAGGGTTTTAGGATCTCTCTTAGGGAGGGGGTAGGGCTGGTATATATAGCCCTGAGGGTCTAATGTGAGCCCTTGGATCAAACTGACTTAAGCAACGACTTAGATGCATCCTCAAAGGCGGTGGGGAACCGACATACGAAGCAGGCTGACATGTAGGGCCCACATGGGTCGGCCGAGCCCACCTATAGGCCGGCCGCCCCCACATGGCAGTGGGTCGAGCCTCGCTTCAGTGATTTGCCTTCTGGACCCTTCTAGAGTCTTCCCACGTAGGTACCACGATGAAATTCCGTAATTTCCTTTAATGATTAGGTCATCCTTAGCGGTTTTCTGGATAAACCCTGCTAAAAACACAGATTCACCAAAACTCATAGAATTTATTAGTTTAAACCCCTAAACCTTCATTGGTGATTATATTTATGCCCTTATCCATGTTTAATTGATGGTTTATAATGGTTGTTAACTACCATCAACACAAGTCCATACACAGTCGACCAACCCCACTGGGGACAGTATTCATATTTTATAATGCTTCAAGCAGAATACCTATTAGAAAATCTCTCATCGAAGTTTTAATATATTTAAAATGAACTATTAGTGTCATTGATGTATGGATTGTTAAGAAAACATTTTCCATTCTTGATAAACAATAATAAATATTCTTATTGATATGTTATTAATGTATGCTTGTTATATACCACAAACCCACTTACGCTTTCGTCCTTGCTTTACATATCCATAATGGATAACCAAGATGGTGCTAAACACGGTAATCTCACATCAAAATACAACATACGCCACTATGGGCTAAGTGGTCCATATATCATACCATGTACAACCCCCTATCTCCCCCCCCACACACACCCCCACTTGAAGCACATGACGTCCTCATTGACCAAATACACCCATAGCTAGGTAAACGATAATGTTCCCTATTGGCACTTTGGACCATGCATCTAGTGTTGATGCATGGGCACATGTATTGTATTATGCACCCCGCAGGGCCTACACACACCATGTGGCACATGTTTGTGTTGGGCGTAGGCAATATAGGCATACACACGACATGTGACACATGTCTGTGGCCTTGACCTACATGCGACTGTGTCTGTGAAGGTTGACTCGATCTAATACCATTTGTAACGCTGAAGAGCCCAAGCAACTTAAGTCCACTCTACATATTGAGTGAACCATACACAATCACCAACCAACTTACGATGTCGTCGTCGCTTCGCATAAAAGGGTTAACCCAGGTTTGGTGGTATGGACTCTCTATGAGGCTTATATGTTGGTCTAACCCACCCTGAACAAATAAGGTGGTGCTAAACCTTTGAATCTCACATCAACATACAACATGGACCATCATGGGCCAAATTCAAATTAGGCTAGATGTCATTGTAAAAAACTAGAGAAAAATACTATGTAGCTACAAGCATTTTGTGCGATCCATATAATGTCCGACCTGATGTGCAACAAGGTGAAACCCTTACAAAATAATGTTCTTATCCACTACTACTATCTAAATAAGAAGTTTGAATGATTTATGTAGCATGAAGAGAATGGTGGTTGCATAGAAACACAAGTATCGATGATAATGCTCATAAAGGCATGAATCTTTTTCCACTTTGTAGAATTAGTTTGATTTTTTGTTTTATTTCAACTTTTCTTTTATCAGTCCTACTGAAATTTACAATATGTTTGTTCATGATTTTTAAGGGCCCTAATTTGAAAGGTGTTGTTACATGGGAAATCTTTTGGATGAATGCAGTTGTTGGGGTTATGATCCTCGGATGTCTCAAGGCATCGAATAACGGGCAAGCCAGATGACCCACGATACTAAAGCCAAGCTTTAGCCCGAACGACCGAGGTCCGGCTAAGCTAAGCGGATCGGGCCAATCGCTGAAGCCAGGGTCGGCCACGACCCCTTCCTCTTGCCTTTGTCGCAAGCTACGTGGCAACTAGCGACCTCTCACCGTCCAGACCCCTAGATAGAACGAGGAGAGATTGAGTCCCACCAAGCAGGCAAGCATGCCGCACTGACCCCATAAGGACCGAAGGGACAACGGTCACCTCGGTCTGGTTAGGCGCCATCCCTACGCCACACCGTAGAGACAAGACAACACCGCCAAGCGGTGACAGCAGGTATGGAGAACCATCATCCAAATACGGCTTGATAAAATGTTTGTACGATCCCACCTGCTACGAGATGAGATCCATGATGATGGCCTTGACTTAGAGGCCATCCAAGCCAACACAGGCCGCGACCTTGGAACTCGAGATTGTGGCCACCAACTCCATAAGCACCAAGACGATCGATGACCCAGGGGCTGCTACCTACTCTTATACGATGCCCCTGGATGATCAGGAGGTGATGACAAAGACCACAACAAGACCACGTCACGTAGAATGGCTGGCGAAACACCGTCGTGCCCATAGTATCGCCATGACGGGCACTGTGGCACCACGTCATGCCATGCCGCGACATGAGCACAAGACCATGACGGCAGTCATGCCAAGGTGTATACCATAAGACGACATTACTTGCAAGCCAAGTTAGCTAAGCCTCCTCCCTCAGACTCATGACCCTTCGGTTGGGTGTTGACGGTAGTTAACAATCATTATAAATCGATAATAAAACATGTATAAGGGCATAAATATGATCACCAACAAAGGTCTAGGGGTTTAAACTAATAAAATCCATGAGTTTTGGTGAATCTATGATTTATGCAAGGTTTATCCAGAAAACCATCAAGGTGGACCTACATGTCAGATTTAATTGCGTTAATCTGCCGCGAAGCGGACACTAGAAGTTTCTAGAGGACACCACGCCAAGGCAGAGAGTGAGGGGCTGCCAGGTGGGGCTGCAGGCCACCTAGCCTCAGGGGCCCACCATCAATCCCCGCGTCGCAATGTCGGTTCTCCACCGCCTCGTAGGTTGCATCTACGTCGTTCTTTAAGTCGGTTTGATCTAAGGGCTCACGTTAGATGCTTCGGGCTATATATACCAGCCCCTGGCACCCCCCGTGAGGCAATAAGTCATTTGAGAAGATAGAAACCCTAATCATCCTTAGAGCTCTAGCAATTCTAGGGCATGGCTAGTTAGGCTAGGTCTAGAGGAAGGCAAGTAGGCTTCGCTTGGATTCCTGATTGTGTCAAGAGCGTGGTTTGGTATAATCTTTGTATCCCCTCTCTTTTGTATCTCCATTATTTTATATGCTTGCTACAATTGTTATGACATTATTAGTATTTATCTCATTTATGTTCTTCATTATAATGTTCATCATCTACTTTGATTATATACTTGGTATAACTAGTTTATCATCAGGTTCATGCATAAGTTCATATAGAGCTCACCCTAAGATACCATGGGTGGACGGTCGACATTGTGTAAGCGTGGTGCTTATACGTTGTTTACCTACGGATACACCCTATATTCTGGGTCATGTGGTAGATCACGAATGTGACACTCTCGTTGAGTCCTTTATAATCCACTCCCCGATGTAGGTAGCACGTAGGATCTAGTTACGAAGGGAGACAAGCTCTGTTCTTAATCTTCTTTAGTAATATCTCTTATATGTAGATATGAAGATGATCTTAGCCATGATTACTAGGTGTAATTGCACTAATCAATGTATGCTTTGACTTGTAATTAAGATTGATTTAGGAATTATTCCTGTAATATTCTACCTGACAATGCTAATATCATAGAAATAAGTACTATGAGTGATTTATCATTATCATTGATCAATACTTATCATATATATTTTATTCTATAACTTACCCATGTTATGAGTAGAATATTGGTGATGGTTTACTTCTTCATCAATAGTATAAGTTATCAATACATGTCCATGCTAGACCTTTCCTGTGGTAAAAATATAAATAACAATACCTGGAACACTCTCGGGTAAAAGTGCTACAATGGTATATTATCTGTAAGCTTGCAGATTTTTTTATCTTATTATATATATTCTTTCTAGTCACATGAAATATTAAAGTACTTCTTGGTGTCATTTTAGAAGTGGCACTAGGTAGTACCAACAAGCATTTCTGGCACCAACACTAGGGATGACAACTTAGTAAAAGATGCTAAGGAATATAAACAGCATATGGTGATTACTTAAAACAAGTGACACGTTAATAAATACCGACATCGGGAGAACCTCCTTCTTTGTAACCTGGCTCCAGACTCTATATAAGGGTAGCCTGGGCCTCCTTACAGGGTATCCTATCATTCTCACTCTCACTGGGCTCTCGAAGCTTTCCTTCGGGCAGTTCTAGCTCTAGCTCTCCTACCTCTTCCACCATTCTTGCACCCCCCATTATAAGAACTTCAGAGCATTCAAGCGAGGAACATGCACTCGGTCATATCTAAGACTGCACGTAGGGCTCTAGCCTGAACCAGTATAAAATCCTCGTGTCTTTTGGATGCTACCATCGTCTTTCTAGAGCAGCGCGATATTCGTATAAATTTACTAGTCTGGTTTACAAAACACCAACATCGGTGAACACTTGCTAGAATTATTTTGGTGAGATTGTACAAATTAACCTGTTGTAATAATAGTTTTTATGAAGATTATTTTGGTTGTTCCGTTTTTTAAGGAGATTATTTTGGTTGTTTAAAGCATGAAGGTTGTACAGAATACTTATGTTAAATCTACACTAACATACACTACCGGACTCGGTGGCTTTGCCGAGTGCTACACTCGGCAAAGTTGGAACCGAAAAAAAACCCAAAAAAATGGGGAAAAATGAAAAAAAAATTAATCGGTGGAGGCCCCCACCGGCCAGCATCCGTCCATCTCCGGCATTTTTCGCGTAAAATTCACAGCAACGCGGCCGACGGGATTCAAACCCGTGACCTCCCCTGCACGCAAACCTCCTCTACCACTACACCACGCTGTCACTTGTGTCTGGATTCCGTTTTAGTTCCTAATATATTATACTAAACCGAGTGTAAATTGCTTGTTTGAGGCCCTAAACGAATTCAAATAAAAAAGTTGTAAACTACAAAGTTTCATAACTTTTTGAGATCTACACTTTTAGTTTAGGAAGTTTTTCCATCCGAGATCGTTTACAAAATTTAAATTTCAAAATTTTGAAATTCAAACGCAGTTTTGCATGACAAGATGATTTCAAATCAAAAAGTTGCCAACTACAATGTTTCAAAATTTTTCGAGATCTACAGAGTTTATTTTGGTTGTTTTTCCATCCGAGGTCGTTTGAAAAGTTCGAATTTTAAAATTTTGAAATTGAAACACAGTTTTGCATGACAAGATGATTTCAAATCAAAAAGTTGCCAACTACAATGTTTTATAACTTTTCGAGATCTACAGAGTTTATTTTGGTTGTTTTTCCATCCGAGGTTGTTTGAAAAGTTTGAATTTTAAAATTTTGAAATTCAAACACAGTTTTGCATGACAAGATGATTTCAAATCAAAAAGTTACCAATTACAAAGTTTCATAACTTTTCGAGATATACAAAGTTTATTTTGGTTGTTTAGTCATTTGTTCATCCGACATAATCGTTCTAACATTGTTCACAAATCTTATATATCTCTCTTGTAGTTTCATAAACTACAAGAGAGATATGTTAGATTTGTGAACAAATTTACTTTCACTGTCATATGAAGAAAAGACAAAAACAAACATTGTACATCTTGATGAGTTATACAACTTTGTAGTTAAAACCTTTTTCATTTGAATTAATTTACTGCTTCAAAATGTGCTTTGAAATTTTCTTTGCCGAGTGTAAAAAAAACACTCGGCAAAGAGCTTCTTTGCCGAGTGTCAAAAAAAATACTCGGCAAAGAGCTTCTTTGCCGAGTGTCAAAAAAAACACTCGGCAAAGACGTCTTTGTCGAGTGCCCGAAAATCAACACTCGGCAAACCACTTAGCACTCGGCAAAGAGCCGGTCTCCGGCAGTGATAGTGTTGATATATGTTCCTGGAGTAACTCAATCTATGTTCTTGTGTTATTCTTGCCTCCATTAAGGCTCATTTCTACGGATATAGACGTACATTACTTGGGCTACGATTTGCATGTAAGCTGACTACTATACACGAAGAGAGTTAAAGGGTACATCAACCATTGAATGTGAAATGGGTGGTATCCAAAAGGCCAAAGTTAGCTCCTAACTTTGCTTTAGGATGTTGAGAATCTGCACTGTAGGAGGGGTGATGTCTCCTTCCAAGCTAGCTCTGGCCTTTGAGGAGTGGGAACCGTCAACCAAATGATTACGAAAGTGTTCATTGTCATTGTCTCACCCAATGTAGGGGATCGATCGTTTTGGTACGTGTACTGCCACCACTACTCTTGCTGTAGCCGTGCTCCGAGGAACAATTGCGGAGAACAAAAGGAGCTCCACCAATAGAAATACAACATTAGCCTCGTTCGCTTGTCTTAAATTTGGCTTGTTCGGCTTGTTTTTTCAGCCGGAACAGTGTTTTTCTCTCACAACAATTCAGCCGGAACAGTGTTTTTCAGCCAGTTTCAGCCAAAATTCAGACCAGCGAACGGGGCCATTATCCTAAACATTTATATGAACTAGGTAGTGTGCCCGTGCGTTGCTATGGAACATCTAAACTTTTATATAAAAACACACGGATCACACGATAAGATAACAATATTGTAAAATTAAATATCGACGTTAAAGTGATTTTTAATCCAAAAAACAAAGGTTATGAAATTAGCATAGCCACGAAGAGCGCGACGTCGCAGACTCACAAACTCTACTGTATAGACCTTTTTGTGATGCGACTAAGATAATATTTTATATCAGCAGGAAGAAATCTCCGATATCCATTTCTTTCGTACGTCAATAAGTCCACAAATAAGTTCCGCCGCATCTCCGTACCATCCTGTACATAGGTTCGAGTATATATATGTAAATATTAGTGTCCGTCATATGGGTAATACTGTCAACAAAGATTTGAAAATGTCAAGAAAGCGACTGTTTTCCTATCCATATAGGAAATTTAAGCTCTGACCGCTATAATTTGAAATTCCGTATGTTGCAACGGGAAAAAAATGATACCTCGGTAACATATGTATGAGCGACGTGTCTTCCTATCCATAGGAAATATTTTTTTGCTTTATACTCATAAAATTTTCATTTTTGTTATCTCATAAAATACACTTTTATTTAAAATTGCTACTATATACATGTTTCGGATTTACATGACGTAAATGTTCCTCCACTTATACATAACGGTAGCCATTCATATTTCAGAAATTCATAACAAAATGACAAAAACACTAACAACAAAATAATATACAAGGCCACCAATTCTCCCAGTGTAACAATGTGCTATAACCTGATAGACATAAGGGAAAACATCTGGCTATAATAAAGAGATAAAAACAAATTCCATATTTTTCATTCCTTAAAATATAATCACACATAACATTGGAGCCTGTTTGGTAACCCTTTGCTTCATGATTCTCGATCGGAGCGAGCATTCGGGTGATGAGCTGAAAATATCGAGCACACACAACACACAGATTCTCTGTCAGTTTTCCCTCATCGCCCGCAGCTCTCTCCACGGACAGCATCCCTTCTCAGCAGCATGGCTGCCCTTCTCAATAGCCAGCGTCACCACAACCTTTGACGAGTGTGACAATGAGTGATGTTGTAAATCAGAAAATTCTGGATATAGTTGGACTACATGATGCAATGCGACTATGTGGAAACATATAATTCGAACATGCATAGAAGAAAAACATTAACAATCAGAATGAACAAAACAAAGCATTACAAATCATGCAAAACAAAGCCAGGAAATATGTTTGGAAACCCAAAAAGTCAGTGGCTTGTGCATTGCTTCATAGCAAGGAAAAAATAAAAATTCGAACAAACTGATATTGCCTGCACCTAATATTTTCAAGTCTCCATTAGTACATATGAACATTTTTTTAAAATGATGAGGCAGCATGCTAATATTAACCTCTTATTGCAATCAACATAGATGTTGCAACCCAGTAAATAGAAACCAACAACTCTCAGGATGGACTAACTTACATCATGAGACCATATTTTTCCCCAAATTTTAACTTTCACTACATCAACAAATGGACATGCCACAGAATTTGGGTCTAACTTACATCATGAGTGAATGAAGCGCCCTAAAAATATCACAGTCAAACTCGAAACCATGTTCCAGTCAACCTCGAATTACAGTGGCATTATTGAAAAGGCTTACACATTAGGACTTTCACAACCTCAAGGAACAACGAAAACGTGCATGTTGACTTTGATGACGAGGAGCAGATTGGAATTGGACAACCAATCAAAATCTGTATATAGGGCAGGAAAGGAGAAGAGTTGGCATACCTGCTTGGAAATAAAAAAACTGTACACAGCAGGAAGGGAGAAGAGATGGCCAACGAAGACGTGACGTAGTAGCGCATGGCCGGGCGCAGGCCGCGGAGGCGGACGTGGCTGTGGATGGCGGTGGGGTCGAGCGGCGCGAGGTTGGAGCCCACCTACGCGTAGCCCGTCACCCAACCATGAAGTCTGATATACAATTCATAAAAGAATAATATACAACTTATTTCTATGAATCATTGTCACAGAGTATTGCATTAGTAAATTAGTGAAGGGATTAAAATGATATATGTAAATAAATGTCTATTTTTAAACCATACATTTAAGCTAATATTGTGTCTGGTATTGTTGAATTAGTCTATAAAACCTATGTAGAGAAACAATGTTGTCAGACTTAGAGAAATTTTGATGCTTCAAGGGGAAAATTTCTTATCATGACTTTAAATTATTGAGATGGCCATGCAGAACAGCAAGAACATGACATACTCAACACCTTGTTATTATTTTGTGTTTCTACTGTCATCAAGGAAACAGACATCGATTCCTCAAGAGGAACAAATGCATAGCCAAAACCTTATCTACTGAAATCGTTTGATAGTTGTCAAACATCACAGCATGCAAGCATTCAATGTATAAACAAGAGTGCTCAGAATAACTATTGGGCATCACCTGGTTCAGGCATATGAATCATGTCAGCTATGCTGGAACAATAGGATTCAGTGTTCGAAAAGGCTGGTTCGACAAAACAGCAAAGCATGTCTCCAAATCAAGAGTATATGTCTATCAATTTGAACTCACTAAACATTAGAAATTGATTAAAGGTAGTGAAATTTGAAAACACGGATGTCTCATGAATAAAAAACAGAAGGTCCGTCAATTGTTCCTACAAGTTTAGGAATTGTAGGATACATGAATTTATTTTACCAGCATCTAAACAGTCTTGGTTTTGACTTGGCTACAAAGAATAGAAGCTCTTGAACAGGTTGTAATATCATAGTTTGCTAACTCAGCAAATAAATTGACCAGTATAAAAAACCTTGTGATTATCAGGGTGCAGATCTATTTACCAGAAAATCACCAAAGTAACTTGAGTTCTCAGTTTCAGGTTGATGCAGTAAGACAAAGTAACTCTGCATGAGATAGGAGATTGATAGTCAGTGTAACATAATTGCTACTGAACACTCTTAAGAAGATAATATAGCTGTCGGTTGAAGTGAATTTAGATCTCCTGATTTCTTTGAGAAATAGAGACAGTCATTGAAGTAAAGAGATTTCTTTTTCTTTTGAAAAATACAGAGTCATATGCAGGTTTACTGAACTGCTGACAGGACAAATAAAAGCCCATGATATTAAACATATTAAGGAGATATGTAAAATAAATGGTTGGTGTTTGCAAGGTACGAGTAAGCTAAGTGTGTGGGGAAGCTAAATTGGTACTCTGGAAAAATGCAAACATGAAGATGCCCACTATCCTGCAACTTTGACAGCACTACAGAACCAAGGGCCAAAATATAGAATTCTTTCAGCTCATCAAGAGTAAACTCACGAATTTGCAAATGAGAAAAACAAAACACCCCCTCGTCAATAGAAAATACAGAGATTGTTCCCAGCATCATTAGGCTACTTGACCTACTTACTATTCAGTAGAGATCATAGCATGGCAAACTTAATTGCAGTACTGCACATAGGTTTCATCAAGGTGGTCTGTCGGAAGCCAGAGTCTCTAAAATGAACAAATAAGCTTGGACTATATCCGAAAACAACATCAAGTTTTACAAGTTGCATGGTGTGAAGTTAACAGCACAAAGCAAATTAACGTCTGGGTGTGCACATGTCCGCATCAGATCTAGGTCCTCGGCTTCGCACAGAAGGGAGAGCAGGGAAGGGGTGGGCATACCTGTTGGCTTCGCACGGGACGGGGGCCGCACCCTAGAGGCGCCCCGCGTCGCCGCGGGCTGGCTAGCCCGGCCGGGCGTCGCCCCGAATGGCCACTGCAAGCTGGCTGGCTGCCCGCCGCCCCTGGTTGGCAGGTTGGAGGTCGCGCACGGACCGCCTGCGCCGCCGGGATGCTGTGCACGGACGCCTGCGCCGCCTCTGTCTCCGGGATGACTCACCGCCTCCAGCACCGGGACGCCGCGCCGCCTATGCTGCCGGGAAGGTGGCCTCGTGGGGTAGGGAAGGGTGGTTTGCGGGCGTCAGGGAAGGGCGAGCCACGGACGCAAGCGCGGGGCAGGGAAGGGTGAGCTGGGCGTGATCGGTGGACGTGATCTCGCAAGTGTGATTGGGGGATGTGGGAGCGAGCGCGTGGGGAGGAGGTCGCACGGAGCACGCGGGGATGCGGTATCGCAGGAGGCGGCGGAGCGACGACCCACGTTTTTATCGCACGAAGAGGTGACGGCAGACCCAAAACAAATGTCGCACCAAAAAGTATCCACAATTTGTTCTTTTTAGTTGTAGGAGACTCCCTCCGGTTGTAATAAATAAACTAACTTCTAGACTTGTCTTAAATCATATGTTTTTAACATTTTTTAATACCTTTTATATAGATTTGATCGAACTTATCGCAGATAAATTCATAGAAAACACGGTTTGCTGACATATGCAACATTAGTAATAGTAATAATTGTAATCTATACATATATATAAAGAGCGTGCAAGCTGGGAACTTCCGTCCCTCTCACATATCACTGTTACCGGCACAGCACACGCGAGATGGTTTTCGTGATAAACAGTAACGGGTTTATGAACAGTAACGGGTTTTTATGGACAGTAACGGGTTACTATGAACAGTACTCGATCCGTTAAGGAACAGTTCGATTTTTTTTTTTTGACGCAATACATATTTTTTTCCCCCACTGTTACCCGCGCAACGCGTGGGGTTACCTGCTTGTAGACTAATATAGTAGAAAGAATGTCAATTACCACTAAGAATGTCACGAGCCGGTGACTCTGCAATATACTTGTGCCGGTATATCACTACAACACAAGGTACATACCAAGTACCACGCTACACACAATGACACAATGCAATAGCACGATCGCACTCCTATGCTACAACAATGGAGCTATCGCTATCACTAGGAGTATTCACTAACGCGTGTCGGACGAATCGGGTTAATCAATCTACTATTACTAGTCGTATAGGAGTAACCGCGACTACGACACGAACGCCAGCTCTACTTCGGCGTGGTGTTGCTCATGGAGCTCAGCTTCTGCGCCAGCGCGTCGACGTACCAACCCGGCCGTCTCCTCTCCGGCGGCAGCATCTCAGCCGCCGCATCGCCCCTCATCCATTCGTTCAGCACCTCCTCCCAGAAGTCGTCGGTCAGCTCCGCCGTCTCGCCACCGCCCGGGGCGGCCTGCTGCTGGCTCCGCGCGCCGGCACCCTGCTTCTCGCCCCCGTCCTGCCTACGCTTGCTGCCGAGCCCCTGGATATTGAGCGCCAGGTTCTCCAGCTCCGACGTGGCCCCCCGCTCGTCCAGCTCCGCGAACAGAGCCTGCGTGGCGGTGGGGTCGTCGTCGTCGGCCTGCTCCTCCTCCTCCTCCTGCCCGCCGCCGTCCAGGGCCGGCACGGCGCCGATGGGCCGCCGCCGCTTCCTGGAGGCGGCGGAAAGCATCAGCGCGCCCTCCAGCTCCCTCCGCCTGTCCTGCTGCTGGGCCAGCTGCTGGAAGAAGTCCGGGCTCTGCATCGCCCGCGCCAGGAACCCCATCATCTGCACCTGCTTGTGCTCCGCGTGCTGCAGCCGCTCCTCTATGGCCCGCATGCCCGCCCGCGTGCTCTGCTGCTCCTGACGTAGCTTCACCACCTCCGCCAGCAGGACGCTCTTGTCTCGCCTCAGCCGGTCCATCTCTCCGTCCAGACCCCTGAACTGGCCCACCTCCAGGCACGACCCCTGCAGCTGCTGCGACTGCGACGCCTGGAGGTACGGCGGCGCCGCCGGCCTCCGCCGCTTGATCAGCCGCAGAAGCTGCCTCTGGCCCCTCAGGAAGCCTTCGTTCGCGAACTCCCATCTGTCGGGATCGATCTTTCTGAAACCCTGCAGGTTGGAAAGCGATGAACACGACGCGTGTTCAGTTAGTTCAAGTCCAGAAGCCATCGCATACTAAGAATCAGCAGACGGTGAGTAGGCTGAACCAATTGATAAGACGAGATGGCAAATTTATGTAAAACTTAAGGTTTCACGTAAGTTTTGCGACCGAATTTACATGACAGGTAGCGGTATATACTAGCCTAGTGGTATATTGCTTGGTGGTGAGTAGTGATCAGAGCAGTGAGTCTTCTAGGACAAACAAGCAGTTTCTTTCTCGTAGGCTGTAGTAGCTTCGTTCATCTGGTGTCTTGTCCATCTAGCTACACAGTAACAAGGTGAACAAAGAGCATGTCAGAAATTTAACATCTTGTCGCAATCTCCCCCATAGTCCTGTTTCTGAATCATTCAAAACATTTGCCCATTTTGCCGCCAAAGAAAAGCAATATGAGTTCAAGTTCAACGATTCCATCAGCTCGAGGTCATTGTGAAAATCCAATCTGTAGGAAATGTGACGACCTTGCACGGGAATTTCAGACTCTGTATCGATACAAGTCACATATTTAAATAGACATTTTTTTATATATAAGTTTGTTCTTTTCATAAGCTGTTTAATAGACAGACAGACAGATTCGTTGATTGATCGCTCATGCTACTGCAGTCCACAATGCAAGGAGCATACGAGATGAACTGCAAAACAAGAGCACCTCACGAGCACAAAGCCAGAAACAAAATTGCGATTGAGCAAGCAGAGGACTTGGGATTGGGACACTCACATAGGTGTTGAGCTGGCGGACGAAGCTGGAGAAGTTGTTGTGCTTGAAGAACCTGGGGAGCAGCACGGCGGCGAACACGTGGGGATTCCAGACCACGAAGCTGTTCCCGGCGCGGCCCCATGAGATGACCTCGTCGGTGGCCGGGTCGGCCACCAGGTCGAACGTCTTGGTCAGGAACGGCGGCGGCCCGACCTCGTGCAGTCCCTTCATCGGCCGCGGAGCGTCCACGTCCTCCACCACCTCCTCCTCTTCCTCCGGCGGCCACTCCTCCTTCACCGTCACCGTCCCCGGCAGCATCGGGTCCATCTCGCCACGGCTGCTGTCACCCACCAAGCCACTGAATGGCCAACGTCCAGAACACCCAGCGATCCCCAGGCGATCGCGGAGAACGCACAGTGCTCTACCTCGCTCGAGCAAGAGCCGAGCCAACAGCCAAGCGCGGGGAAGGGGGGAAAATGGATGCTGTGTCGTCTGCCGTCTCCTGCTGCGCGGGAGAGTGGCGGCCGGCGCTGATAAATACTCCTACCGGCCTGCTTGACCCTTGTCCGAGGCCTGCCAGAAGGGGAATGGAACATTCTAGGCCGCGCGGGGCTTAGAAGGTTCTGGACGCCGCGGGGTGTGGCTGGGGTTGCGCGTGGTGGGCGAGCCCCCCGAATCCATCGGCAGCCGACAGGGCGGCGACGACGGCGACGGGTCGTGCCATTATTTTGTGATCCCAGACAGCACGCCCTGGCCTCGTGATTGGCTGCAACTTGCAGCGCCGATCCGCCGGCGAGATACGCCGCGTTCCCCATGAAAAAGATGGCTCCTTTTCCGTGCCCGGCTGCACCTGCACCTGCACCTGCACTCGTCTAGAGTACTTTCGTCGCCTCTCAAAACTCAGAAAGTCCCCTGCCCTGCATCACGTGTAGCATTCCTCACACGCAATGGTAGGGGACCCAACTGCAGAGAACGTTTCCCAGGTGTCTTGCCTTCACTAATAAATCCATCAGTGATCAGGAATGATCAGGTATGGTGTTTTTTTGTTTTTTTGGGTGGGGGGGGGGGGGGGGGGGGGGGGGGGGGGGGTTGGCGGGCGGCATTGTAGTCGCACACATAAGTACTCCTATTTCATCGAGATCACAAATGTTCTTCAGTTCTTGGCCGATGATCGGCTCCGCCGACCAATGCTCGACGAGTGACTATATGGACACAGAACGTGTTCATGTCAGTCACCACACACTTGCCGTCACCAGGAGATCTAGGACGAGGCAACAGAAATGAGTACATCGTTACAAAGCCCTGCTCCTACTGTGAGAACGACAGGAGTTAACTCATACGGCACGAGTGCAGACAAGATGTTGGTCGGCAGTTGAACCACGACATTCAGTCAGACTAGTGTTAAAAAAAAAATCAGTCAGACTGAGGGTTGGTAGAGGAATCAAAGCATCCTTTTCATAAGCCATTGTGTGCAACGTTTCATCGAACTTGTGAAGGCCAGGTGGGTTGAATCATCATCGTTTCATCATTCATCAGACACCACATCATTCGTATTACAAAATATCTAGGTAAGATTTTAAGCAGGTTTTGTGCAAACTGTCAACTGGCACATGATGGTGGCATGACCAGATTGCAATAGCAAATCTTATTCGGCAGTACTAGGAATTGTAGAGTGTAGTGCAACCAGGTAGGCTCCGCAGGACATGTAGAGTTTGACACACTCAACGAGCTTCGACGGCTAGGTTTCCACCTCGGTTGATGATTTTCTCAACATACTCCTTCCTGAAATAATGTGAATTCCATTTTATTAAGTCAACACGGACCAGAGAATAAAGTGAGCGATGAAAGTGGAAACGAGAATCCAAGAAAGAGAGAATGGAACACAACAATGCTCGAGCTTCAGGGTTCAGACACAGGAACGTACCTAGCAGGGAGATGGTCATGGGGACGATTGTATGGTGTCCAGACAGGCTCGCCCACAAAGAGTCGCATTGCCTGAGGAATCATAACAGAAATGCTGTATGAGGCCACAATGCACCAGTGTCGTTATTCGCTGGTGCTTGTTTATGGAAGATTTAAGACAAAATTAAGAAAGTAACAGAAGACTGGACGCTGAAATTTGCACAATAACATGACATGAACAAGACAATCGCTCTCTGGAACTAAATAGGAACTAGAACCTTGCACTTAAAATAATTGTAGCTATCTCACTAATTCAAGAGTAAATGAATGAATAGCATAAATGGCTTCACAAAGAAATGGGCAACTCATGGTGTGAACAGGTCAAAGATACCTTGATGTAGTTGTCAGTATCCAATGTAAAGCGGTGATACATTCCTGCAGGCAAAACAATCATGCCACCTTTCTTCACTGCTACACGGATCCACTGATCATTTTGGTCTCTCACATCAAAGTAGCCTTGAGAACATAATAATAAGGAAAAAACAGAGTCAAAGATTGACAATAATTAGAATGAAAACATGTTGACTATTACTGATTTTAAACCAGAAACGAGATTTCCTGTCTTAAAAAAACACCTCTAAATGCAAAACAAAGGCACCTACCACTACCCTCAAGACAATAACGTATCTCTTCATCAGTATGCAAGTGTTCTTCAAAGAAATTCTTTATCTTAGCCTCGTAATTTGGCAACTTCTCTGGGCACACATCACAAATGTCCTGCATAAGGAAGATGCTTATCATACTAGTTTCAAACTTTGAATAGGTATTGACCTTGCCACTCAAGGTAGAATAACAAAACAGCAAGTGCCCAAAAAGAACTTATTGGCAAACCATGTAAGAGTAACCCCTGGCTTCACGAATTTTCTTGAGGTTCTCATCATTCTCCCAATCATCAGCATTTAGGCGCCAGCTTAATATTCCTAGCTCTGGGTGTCCAAGATGGTAGCATTGAGCATCAGTTAGTATACCATGATGTCATATGGGCTCAGGAATAGAGCAGGGCATGTACAAACCTGAAAGTTTGTCGAGAGGAATGAATTCTTTGGGCTCGCGATGGTGAGGAAGCCTCTGGTCCTCTTCACTGTCATCCATGTACCATGCTTGGATGACCTCCTCCTTGCCATCCTATGTTGTAAAGAACCATTCAAACGATATCATATACTCAGGATGCATAATCTGACAGCACGTTGTAAAATGTATGCACCACAAATTCACAATATATGATGCCATAATTCATAACCAATGCAGAATTACGACTTGTGCATAAAAGCAAATATGGTGTTATAGCACAGCTTAATGCAAATACGAAATTAACCAAACACCTAACACAGATCATATTGTGAGTTGTGACTCGTATGGCGTTGACATTCTCAGATGCTTAATAAAGTATTAAAAAGGACACAATGAACTATGCACGTCCCATCAGTCAAGACTAGAATTCACAGATTCAACCAAGGCAGATCAATAGGACACTAAGCTCTTAGGATTACAACAACAACAACAAAGCCTGACAGTCCCAAATAAGTTGGGGTAGGCTAGAGTTGAAACCCACCAAGAGCCCCTAGGACACTAAGCTCTTAGGATTGATCTCAGTAATTTATTTCTACAATCTGTACAAACCTAGTCCACATTGGACCCAACAAAACAAAGTTCAACACCAAGTAGATATTAAAAAGAAAAAGGAGCCATGATCTAGCAATATACAATCACTAACCTTTTTGTATGCGTCATAAACTAAATTCAGTGCAGAATCAGATGACATATATCAAAGAAAATATGAAATGAAGCATGGTAATAACATGGACTCATGGAGTAACCATCATCTTTTCCGTGGCAACACAAGGGCACTCTCTAGTTTGTCTTAAAAGTTGCTGTATACTAAGACCCACATGGTAGTCTCATATTCTCACTGCCTTAAGAAAGGCCTCACTAAAACTACAAGATACAAACTGAAGTACTATCCTCGCATTGCTCACATCTGAGGTGAGGACAGAGGACATTAACCTATTAGGATTGATCTCAGAGATTTATGCTTATGATCTTGACAGGCCTAGTCTGAATTGCACACAAGAAACATAGTTGTACCACACAGAGGATGTTAGTTATATACAGTATAAGACTACAACAAGTAACCCAAGTAAAAACTATACACTTGAGACACGGCTGAGGTTCGTCGATGTGACGTCGAAGCTTGCAGCAAGAATAGCACTTGAGGACTACGTCACTTATTAGTAGTTGTAGGTAGTGCTTCATGTTGTAGTTTATAAGTAGTGGTTGTATCACTGTATGGTTTTCGGGCCCGGTCTCCCTCATAAAATGGGCCAATTCTCCTCTTCCTATTAATATATGCCGGAACAATATGTTCTTGGATCTTTCAAAAAAAAAAGGTAAAAACTATACAACATAGTTGGAAGGGGGCTCTGGACTCCACTGAAGAATCAGAAGATGCTACTTTAGTGCTACCTGAATAGGACTTGTGTGGGTACGATAATGGCCATGTAAAGATTTGTGAGATAAACAAATCAGAACTTCTCACAATTTTTCAATTACTCCGACCATTTAATTTGCAAGGTTATTACTGCAACTTCTGTATATACGATTACTCATACAGGGTGAGAACTGAGAACAGCATGTTCAAGAGCTAGTCCTATTATTCCAAGATCCGACTTTAGCATGCTTCGAATCCCTAACCGGGAAACCAACTAATCGGAAGGGATGGATCAAATCTAAGTTCAAATCGCGCGGATAGTCTCCATCCCACTATCCCAGCCCAGACCATATAGCGGGCCTTATCGAATATACAGGGAGGGATTGTAAGTCCCATGTCTACGGGCACCGATGAAAGCAAGAGTCTTTCCGCTATTACTACTTAATCTCGATCCGGGGTGAACCATCGTCAACAAAAACTTCGACAAAACATGCGCGGAATAGAGTATGATTTTTCCTGACGCCCAACTCCTCGATGACTCACGATAGGAACAAGAACACGGGAATGGATTAGAACAGAGACTTGCCGGTACCTGGAACTGGCCCTCCATGTCGGAAGTCCGTATGCAGTGTCGCTGCTCGGCTTCTCCTCGTCGGCGTATTTCTTCGTCTTCTCGAATGCTCCTGAGCGTGGAATCTGGAACGAGGGGCCTGATGTTCAGCTTGGACTGAACGCGAACAGGCACTTTTGTAGATTGCACCCTCGCAGTTGATCAGTTTAGATGCATACCCTTTTAGGCCTTGACATTAGAACATTTCCAAGAGCTTTTCTTAGGCCCACTCTATAAATCATAATGTGTTCCGTATGTATTTATATTTTGTTTACATAGCTGCATGAAACGTGATGGCATAAAAATACCATGGCGATGTCGATGTGCTGGCAGACCCCGTTCGCTTCGCTAAAAAAACATATCAAAACACTGTTCTGCCTGATTTATTATGAGAGAAAAATACTGTTTTGGCTGAAAAAAAAAACTAAAAAGTACGGATTATAAGAGAAGCGAACATGATCATTGACTGATAAGCCATGATTGAAAGTATTGTTAGCTGATTTACTGTAAGAGAAAAATACTGTTAGTTAGCAGAAAAAATACGATTTATAAGCCAAACGAACACCACGAGCAAGGTTCGATCGTTCAAGAAGATTTTTTTAAAAAAAAAGTATGTTAACCGTGGAAAGATACGAAACGGGTGTAGATGAGGTGCGGCTCCGCCGGATGGCAGCATGAAGTCGGTTGCGCCTGCACCTCCCTCTGCCCGGGCGGTCATGACTCATGAACCACCAAACCATACGGGTATGGCGCGTCAAACTTTTGTTCTTGCACCCGGAATGGGTCATCGATGACGTAAGCACGATGCAAAATCAGTGGCTGGGCTACACACGCCAGCAAAAAGAAATGGGAACAGAAGGAGATGGATGTTGTTGAACCCCGGCCGGCCACATATATAAAAAAGGCCCAAACCGTGCAGAGCCGCAGGCCTTCTCCTGGGCCTCAGCACGTTTGGGCCCCCCCCCCCCCAGTGGTTCTTTTTCTTCCTTTCCTTGTTTCATTCAGAAACCAGTGGTTGCTTGCTGGCTGCCCGACTGCCGCCTGCTACTCAGTTTCGGGCTTTCGGCAAATCCATCCAAGGCGTGGCGAAGGCGAACCCATGCCGGACGAATTCCTGACAAAAATTTACCTGCCTTGCCAAGTCAGGCCGGCCACCGGCCCTGCGCTGCTCACACAGGTGGTCTAGCTAGGTCGGCCTGCATTTCCGGAATGGGCTCCATACGTTACATATCATCCATGACAAGTCTGAATGAATGCGCCAACAAACCATCGCTCTCGATCGCAGCCTCGCAGGCCTGCCCTAGTGCCCTTGCCAGCCACTGCCAGTCTGCTGAAACTGGAAGGCCCCCTTGCCTTGAACGAGGGTGGCATGCAACGACGCGGACGTGAGAGTCGCCAAGGCGGCCCTGCCCGCGCGGATACATATACAGTACGTGCCATGCCGGCCGCGCGTTCGTTCTCTGGTCGCCGGCAGGGCGCGACCAGTCGCGCGCGTGACCGGCCTTGACCATGCATGCACGCTGCGACTGTGCCATGCATGGTTGCTTCCCTGAGGACAGGCGGCGTTTACTCCATTCCTATATAAAAAGGGCAGTCGATCGGTACGTGTCCGTACGTACGCTCCGGGACCTTTGTTTAATTTCGTACTATACGCAGCACGGACAATATTCTCGGCATGTTTCGTGAAACAGCAAGGGACATGTATATACACGTATAAACATGACATGCACATTATTGATTTTCCAAACGACGACGACCTGATATGGATGCATGCATGTAAATGAACGAATAGTGGTAGTACAGTAATAAGTAGCGGCCACAGGCCATGATGCATATCTAGTACGTGCTTTATTTATTTGCATTGCCATGACCCATAAATCATCAGGGTCCTGAGTCAGTGACAGTGAGTCCGACGACCCTGACCAACGACGATACTTTGGAGTGGTTTCAAACAGGTTCCCCACTGTGTGAGCGTGACAAAACCCCTTGTGCTCCCTTGTAGTACCTCGATCTGTTCCTTGAGTTGGTGCATGCATGGTGATGGGAGCGAACCGTACCGTACTACGTTAACACAGCTGCTCCTGCTCGCATGAACAGGTTCGTTCATCGCCAAATCGGGCCATCAACCTGTCACGTCCCGCGAAAGCCGCACGCTTGACTCAGCCCGTTTGGATGGTGGTGCTGGTGCACGCGAAGAAGGCGTACGAGTACGAGGCGGGGGCGCAGGGCGCCGCGCCCCTCGTGCGCCCCATGCCGAGGTGACGGAAACGACCCGGGCAGGCACATGGCAGGCCCACGTGTCGGAGACGATTCTCGCGCGGTGGTGGGCCGACCCCGGCCGTCCCTCCACCGTCCTGGCTGGCTGCGGACCCCGCTGCGACCGCACGCTCGCCCCGGTCGGTCAAGACCGATGCTGGGCCCCGGCCCGTGCCGTGCCCTGGTGCCGGTGCGCGTCCCGTAGACCCGGTCCACGGTGCTCTCGCCTGCGCCGATGGCGGTGGTCAACGGGTCACGGCGGGAGGAAAGGGTAAAGAGACTGGGAGTGCCGCACGTGGGGGTGGGACCGTAGGCGGGTAGAAAGGGTAGGGCCTCACGTGACGACGGGACAGACGAGAGCCACCAGGGTAGGCACCGCACCACACAGCTTCAAGCCGGCCTTCTGCAGTCTATACTCCGTAGAGTGTAGACTGTAGCCGTGTAGTAGCTTGCACCAAAGAGTGATGATGTGCTGAAGCTGAAGAGTGAAGAGCTGCACGATGCAAAAGCAGAGCATTTTCACTTTTGAGTTGTCGATCGATGGGCAGGGCAGGGAATGATAATGGCCCGGTATTTCGCTTTAACTTATCAACCAGCTTATTAACTAGAATCTATATTTAAGGGCGGATCTAGCGGTGGGGCGGGGGGCTCAAGCCCCCCCTACCCAAACCGAATCAGTGCAAATTACTGTAGAGCCCCTATGAATTTTTGGACAAAGTTCTATAGTATAGGGGGTTGAGACTTAATCGAGCAGCAGTGTTGTTCAGTCCCCCCTAAAATATTTCCTGGATCCGCCGCTGTCTATATTCACTCTGTTCGCTGGTTGGTGCTGGTTTTTTGTGAGAGGAAAACACTGTTGGCTGGTTGAATAAGTCTGACTGAAACCAACAAGCGAACATGATGATTATTTTTCTTTCACAACAAAACAGCTACATCTAGCTTGGTCGGCTTATGAGCCTCGGTACTTTAGAGTACTTGGTGTAGACTGTGGAGCCAACTTTACAACAACTGCATGAGGTGAACAAGATTACAAGAGCAGTGGACAGACAAAGCTAGCTAATCACTGTTTCTGTTTTCAGGCATATCCAGTTAGGCAGGTACTAATCAGACGCCGATCGAGGTCAGAAGGGTCCAAATCCCATGGCTAGTGTGTGTGTGTAGACGGAATCTCAGTGCATGCGTGTGTTAGTTAGCTAGAGACAATAATGTAACGCAATGATCAATAATGTAACATACTGTACACTTAGTTTCGGGCCGTTCAACTTAGCCACAGCTCGCAGCTAGGGTCCAGTAAGCTAGACGCCGAGGTCACAGGGGCCCTAATACAGTGGCTACTTGGCCACTACTTTTATTTGTGTTGCTCTTTGGGGGATAGAACTGTAATAATAATAATATATGGATATGTGTATGAATTATACTGAGACCGAAATATTTATTTTTTTAAAAAAAAATCTTATAGGCCCCGTTCGCTGGTCTTAAATTTGGCTAAAACTGGCTGAAAACACTGTTCCAGCTGAATTGTTGTGAGAGAAAAACACTGTTTAACGTTACCGACGGACGATTGATCTACTCCAACAAGATAGATGCTCCAT
Organism: Miscanthus floridulus; assembly: GCF_019320115.1. Taxonomy (NCBI): domain Eukaryota; kingdom Viridiplantae; phylum Streptophyta; class Magnoliopsida; order Poales; family Poaceae; genus Miscanthus; species Miscanthus floridulus. Next base: position 192,970,819 of record NC_089580.1, read on the forward strand.
CTTTCCTTAAATGTCTGTCGTTTTCGTTTCCCGAGGAAAAACTTTGACTAAATATATATTAAAAAATATTAATATTTATGATACATAATTAGTATCATTGATAGATATTTGAATCTAGTTTTTTTAATAAATTTATCTGGAGATAGAAATGCTGCACGTATTTTCTATAAATCGAATCAAAGTTCTCGACACGCAAATCGTGGCGACCAACATTTACGGGGTATTTGGTTCTACCTACTAAAATTTAGTTCATGTCACATCGAATATTTATATACATGCATGGAGTATTAAAAGTGAACTAATTATAAAACAAATTGCACAGACTGAGACTAATTTACGAGATGAATCTATTAAACCTAATTTATATTTAGTTTCTAATTAGTATCTATATACCCGATATGACATCTACTTGGGTCACTAGACAGCGCCGTAGGCACAGATGCAGGCCGTTCGAGAGGCCGTAAATTATCGTGGATTATTTACTGCTGACTAGTTTGGTATGAGAAAAAAACACTATTTTCGGCTGGAAATGAGGTCACCAAGCGAACACTGACAATGGCACACTGGTTAGACAAGGTACTAGTACTTTAGTGGTGGGGATAGATGGTCCCGCACGTGTCAGACGTTTGCAGTGCTCCCGTGTGGATTTGCACGTGTGGCAGTGAGGAGCCTGGCCCACGGCGTTCCTTTTTTTTACCTTTTTCACGAGAGAAGAGAAGGCAGAGCGGACAGCAGCGCCTTTGCCTTCTCCTCCCGCTGGAGCGAGCAGGAGCAGAATATCTCCATCGCGTCGCCCACGGCCCACTACGAGTCTCGCTGTAGTGCCGTGCCCGCAGTAGCTAATGCTGTAGCTAGGCCGCGTGAGTTGTTATTCGCAAGTCGGCAACGCAAGCCAAGCGCTACATACGCCGGCACACGCAAGTCTACGGAGTAGTGCTCCTATATCTAGCTTGGCAATTCCATGAGATCGCGTGCGCGTCGACGGGACCTGGATGGATGCACGGCAGAATGCATCAAGCATTTGGAATTTGGTGGCTGGGGTGATTGCTCCACGGACCAAGGTTCTGTATCAACCTCAGATCACCAATTCCACCGTACCGGAACCAGCTCCATCTTGAACTTGATCTCTCCCATCGTATAACATAGTATTTGCTTTGTAATATCGTGCACGGTGTAACACGGGTTGTGGTGCTGGCTTGATACACAACTGCTAAATCACATTTGTCCTCCACACTTTATCTTCATCGCATTTTAAAATGAGTATTTTTGGGGGCCCTCAATGAACTCAAAATGGGAAAAAGTTATTAATTACAAAGTTGTATAAGTTTTTGACATCTATAATTCAAAAATAGAGCCACCTCTACGAATAAGGGCAATTGTAGCAGAGCCGGCTGGAACTAGAACCGTCTCTCCAAACAGAGGTGGCTCGAAATTGAGATGCCTCTATAAAAAAGCTCTCATTACTGAAAATCAAGTATGTAATTGTGTATATGGATGCGAAGCTTAGTGGTATTAGATACGTGCTCTCCACTATAAAAATCTCCGATGGGCAAGAATTTGCTAGCAATGCAATAGCTCTTAACGGCCTCTAGTCCATATTGTAAAATTGCACAGCACATATATTCGTGGCTGTCTTTTTATACTGATATCACCTTTTAATAATTCACAATCTATCTATCCATCGATCTATCTATCTATCTATCAAGACCGATTTTCACACTTGCCGAGTGAAAAACAAACGGAGATGAAATTTAAGGTAAGGAGAGCATAACAACATCAACGGAGACTCTCGAAGTGGAGTTAGGCCGGGTGGATCGACGCTAGAGGACAATTCTGTACGCAATACAACTATGGGGTTGTTTGGTTCAGCCTTGGGACCGGCAACAACAATTTAAGTGGAAACCAGTGCTATCCGTTACCATGCAACTGAAACCGTGATTTGTAATGGCTTCGTACGCATGTGGGATTGAGATTAGCAGCCTTTATTGGCTAGGATACGGGAGAGAAGTTGGAGGCCTGGAGTCGTCGGCGCATAGGACTCTGAACTCGCAAGAAGAGAGGAGTCGCTCGCTCCTGGGCGCGCGTAATCGGATAACGCCGAGAGTTGAGCGGTAACTGCATTGTGCGTATGTACTTGCCCGTATCCGATTCATCTGTTATCTATTCCAACTAAGTTAGGCCCCGTTCGGTTCTCGGAATAGAGCGTTCCAGGCTAGGAAATCTTATGCGCCACTATAAATTAGTGAAAGAGCTATTTGAATGGGGAATTATTCGCATGCAAGCGAACAGGGCCTTAGGGTGTTTTTGGAAGGCAAGTATTAGGTCTAATACCCTTGTAAAATACAACCCACACTAATTTTCCGTATGTAATTCTGAAACACTGTTTGGATAACCGGTATTCAAATAAAATAATACGTCTGGTTTGCACGTTACGGGCGGAAAATAAAAATCGCCTCGAGAGGCGATTATTTTTTCCTAACGGATATCGGGAACTCCGCGTCGTCTTCTCGGCCACGCTCGCCCCGACTCCATCGGCCAGTCGTCGCCCGTCCTGCCAGCGATGTCGTCGAGCGAGCTGCCCGGCCCCGATGGTCGGCAGCGGCGGAGCGATCTGCAGGCCCTCGGCCGCTCGATCTCTACAGCGGTGGTGGACAAGCGGAGCAGCTGTCGGCGGCATCCAGGCCGGCGCTGGGGCATTGCCGCCGCCGCGTCAAGCCTCGTCGGAGCCGGCTGCGGCTGCGAGTCGTCCAACCGACACGTGAGCCGGCTCGCTTGGCGCTGCCGATGATGCGCTTCTCGCAGCCGCCGCACCCACGCAGCCGAGTCCCACCGCCGAGATGGCTGTGTCTATCCCCGTCGACTACTTCTCGTTCTCGCACTGTAAAAGGACTTGATTTCTTTACTTCTCCCAAACAAAAAAATTCCAGAGGATTTTGATTGCACAAGAAAATACAAATGGAAAGCTCTTACACTCGTAAATGTTTACTACGTGTCCAAACAGGCCCTTAGGTGATCCGGTAACGGCGAAAAGCGTTGCGCGGGGGCAAAAACACCGGACCAAACGGCGAGATCTTCCCCCAGCGCGCCCGTGGCCGTGGAAAGTTCGTCGAACGTGCGATCCATTGCGGCACTGGGTCCGAGCCAATTCTTCACCCTTTTTTTTCTCTGGCCGGGCCGATCGACCGGACAGCGAGCTAGTACTACCCTAGCTAGCTTAGCCGACATGGTCGGCCATGGATTCATGTACACGTGTGGCGTAAAACCGTTTGGTCCAGCTGCGTGCGTGCATGCGTGCCTGACCGCCTTTCATCGTTTCGATGTGACGACCGACTGCCCCGCGGACGGGTCGGAACTCGGAACCGATTATACATCGCCGCCGGACCCGGACGAACAGGCCGGCCGGTCACGTTTCGTTTGACGACTACTTTCGTGAATTCAATCTAAAATTTGCTGACGACTAAGTATCTTAGATTAGAGATGGTCATATGCATGGGAAGGGTGAGCTTGCGACCTTGCATGCCTATCTGAGCCTCTTCCGTGTTAGGTAGCGGCGGTGACTTTTTTTTTAGCAAAGTGCATGGCCAGCCCCTAAACTTGTTTGTGGTGTGTCAAGCCGGTCCATGAACTCTCAAAACAACTACTTAAGTCCATAATCTATGTTTTTGTGTCGTTTAGGCCCAATCCGCTGCTGACCCCATGGACACCGTCGTCTCGTATTGCAATTAGCCCCTCCCGTACGTCAAACAAATCAACCCTCTCCCCAAACTATTCTCCGTCCGTTCCTGTCTGTTCGTGCTCCTCGGCGGAGGGCGGCGAGGGCATCGAGGGGGCTGCGGCTGGAGGATCGGTGGCGAGTTGGGGCTGTCCGTGCTAGGAGCAGGAGACGTCGGAAGGAAGGATGGTGGCGACGTTGCGGCCGAAAAGGGCACCTCCCCTGTGTACGGTGAGTTTGATCGGTGCCTCCTCTCATCGAATCGTTGGATTTGGTAGGCTAAGATGTTGCACATGAGGTAGAAAGGCAAGACTTTGCCATGTCTGGTCGTCGATTTGGAACAAAAGTTTAGGGTTTCGTTATTTTTGTTCTTCACTGCAGGGCACCTTATTTGGTCTATTTCTTGTTCAATCTGTAGGTGGTTGTAGAGACAAATTCACAATCGAGATTCACCATGGTGGTTTTTTGTTGGTTCGGAGCATCTTAAATCATACATCGATGAAAGGGTGTCTTAGTTTCATCGTGTAGAGGCAGATACATTCTCTCATTTGTGGTTTGCGGACTTTGCACAGCAGTTAGGCTACGAGAGCAATGAAGACTTGAAGGTACATTGGCTGCTACCAGGGAAGACATTAGCAGATGGTCTTCGTCTCATAGTTTCGGATACTGACACCAATGTAATGGCAACATGTGCAGAGGATGTCAAAAATCTGATAGTATATTTTGTTCATGAGGATATGTTCAGGGAAGTTGATTGGGATGATGTTGTTGCAAATCCAGTGACTGAATTGCCAAAGGTCATCAGTCCAAGCAAAGTGCAGAATGTGGAGAATAATCCTAAAGAAACATTACCTATTTTCTAGACAAATTTGGATAACATAAGGGTGGATCAAGCCGTTGACAGTGAAGATGATGTGTTGTGGGACAGTGATAATGAGATAGAAGAGGGAGATACAGATTTGTTTGATGCTCTTGTAACTTCTCATGTACAAGTTAAAGACCACAAGAAAGCCAAAGGCAACAAACTGAAGACACTAGAGATATCTAGACCTGTACAGGGAAGTGATGAAGAGGATACAAATGATGAAGGTTTGGACCTTCCAGAGTCAGATGGGGAAGGTGATGTGAGACTGAGGTTTTCATCTTTTAATGGGGAGGATATGCAAAATCTAGCCTTTCATGTTGGCTTAGTGTTTGCAGATGTCCAGAAGCTTAGAGATGCCATCACTGAGTATACTATTAGGAATAGAGTTGAAATTAAGATGCCAAGGAATGAGAAGGCAAGGTTAAAAGCTCATTGTGCTGAGGGTTGTCCATTGTAACACCCTCGGTGTTACACAGTAAATCATCTACTAAAATATGGCATGAGCATCAAGTTTATGTGTTAATGCATGTGATAAAGTGTGTAGATCAATTCCTGTAACTCGAAACGATCAATAAAATGTGAAATAAAAGTTGATTCAATAGTCATGTTATATCACTTAAGGTTGAAAATCAATTTTTATTAAGCAAAAATACTATAGAACATGTGTGAGATACTTAAATAAAGTTTGAAGTACAAACTTTGTAGATGACAATGAAATACTTGCTTTTGAAAAATAGTATTGCTTTGTAATATTTTCAATAGCCTAGAAATCGCAAATTGAAATCAAGTTCAGTTCAAAACGTAGAAATTTTCCAAGTCTGTCAACAGCTAGACATTGCTATGTTTAGCAATTTATTTTGAGACATTAGGTTAAGGGGTAGTGTAGTGTTATAGCTCAATTTGGTAGTCTCATGTGCCATCTTGAGCATGGTGAATATGGTTTGGGTCCAGAAGCAACCGTCTAGTGTTTATGGGCGCTTTAAAATTCGTGCAAGTCACATGTCTCAAGATGGTGGCGCTGTGTGCGCGGTCACCACGTGGCCACCCCTTACCGCTGTGCTTGGCCGGTCGTGCCGCCTAGGCTTGGCCGAGGCCGGTCGTGCCGCCTGGGCTTGGCCGAGGCCGGCCGTAACGAGCCGCTGGCCCTGCGCCCTGCTGCCGCCATTGGTGCTGCCACGGCAGCGCTGCGCTGCCATCGCATCCGTCCACTGCAGCATCACGTCACGACGCTTGTCGCATCATCGTCGTGTCTACGTCTGTCCGCTGTATCCCTGCGCCACTGCCGCGCGCATGTGGTCGAGCCGCCATTGCCATGTCATTTAAGACACTACGGCCACGCGGGCCACGCTGGTCGGATGTGCGCACGCCTTGTTTGTAGCGCCTACGCGTGGGTGTCCTGATTGCGCCGCTCGTGTCCCGCCAAGGCGAGGACGAATCGAGCCCACCAACCGTGCCCTGTTTCTCTCTCTTTCCTTCACTCAGCTTTCCGCTGTCGTCGGGTCGCGGTCACGGTGAGACAGAGAGCGAGCACCTCATCAATTCCTCATGCCCGCATCTCCGCATTTACGTCCTCTTGCCGACTGCCCCCACCCTGCCTTGATTACGGCCAGGCCGAGCTCCAATTTTGGAGCTTTGCCCGCCACCGTGCGGTTAAGACCCGCCACCATGATCGTGGCTAGTTGCAACCTTGCCATCTCGCGTCGAATTGACCGCACCACTAGCCTCGCCTAGAACCCCTCTTCGTCGTGCGCACGCTAGTCGCAGCCCTAGTGCCGCCTCCACGCCACTGACACGGCCGTGTCGCTGCGATTCGCCGTCGAGCTCGCTGTGCTCACACGGCCAAACTTGCTCGGGGCGTCTCCAGCCCGGACACCGCCACGGCTAGGATCATGGTGCGTCACTGATGCTTACCCATCACCTCTATTATCTATTGTATGCTGTGGCTCACCGGAAAGCGGTTGTCGCCGTTGTTGGTTGCTGCCACCCGGGAGAGCCCGCTCTGCTTCACCCTCGTTTGTGCAACCACCGCCCATCATCGCGCGTTGGCCCATAGGTGAGCGTCGATCTCTTAGCTAGGTCTGCAAGGGTCCCGGGTGGCCGGCAGTACCGCCTAGTGCCACAGCCCGCCACGCCGGCGAGCACGTGGGGCGTCTCGGGGATCTCTCTGGTACAAATATGAAAAGATACGAGGGCTCCATTGTAAAGTCGTTGTCTATAGAAATAGTACGTGTAGTGTTCGTGCTATTGTCTGATAACACGAGGGCATTTTTGCAAGAGTGCCAGCCAAAATCGGTTTATCTTTTTCATGAAAAATAGAAATAGCTTTTCATTTTAATTCTAAGCTAAACTTTGGTAATTAATATAAAATAATGTAGATATCTAAAAATTGTTCCTAAAATAATGCTCTATCTATTAGTGTATTTAGTTCATATATGTGGTTGTTGATACTAGGAGCTATTAAATCATTTGAGAGTGCTCAATATTATTAAGTTAATTATTGTAAGAATTTTTGTGGTAGATTGGTGATAGCAAAAACCCTAAATTTTTTATAGTAGCTTCATTGTATTATTATGTGCTCACTGTAATTTTGGTAGCCCAAAAATAGACTATTTAATATGGTAGCTAAATACCCATTAAGGCTAAATGAATAATGGCATGATATTGGTTTATAAAATTAAGCACTTGTAGGGTGATCTTGGAATCTATTTGGTAGAGATAATGATTAGCTTAGTATCTTAGTCATTAGAGCTAGCTTAGTAGTTTAGCATATATATTCTTATTTTAAGAGTTGTTGTTGCTAAAATACTAAGTGTTGCATCATTATTGCATGCATGTAGAGAACGAGTTGGTGGAGTTCATATCCCGCTGGAGAGCAGGAGTACAAAGAGTTGATTGAGGAGTACGAGGAAGAGGTCCTTGTGTAGGAGGAGGTCCTGGAGCCATCACTGATTGACTTAGCTGACAATCCGCCTGCCCTAGGCAAGCTTCGGTGCGTAACCCTTATTTTAAATAATCACTGGATATATATATGTGATGTGCATTTACGTTACAGGATTTATATTGAAACTACATGCATAGATAAACCTACCTATGAGTCCTACTAGCATAGGTCAAGTAGCTGCTATGCTTAAGCTATCGGTAGCGTGAGTAATCTGCCGTTACCCACAATAGGTGATTATTATTACTCTCATGATAAAAATGGTGAAAGGAAATAGAGACCAGGTGGGATATGGTATGGGTATTGGTGAGTGTAATAGGTTGTGTCCCACGGCCAATAGGGCATAGCTTGGTTACACTCATTTTCCTGTCTGTGTCGGTTAAGGACCGTCCATTGCTGTAGATTCTAGTCAGATCACAGACTTATTATCCTGAGTACATACTTGCTTATGGGAGCGGGAAGACTCGTTGCTCTCTTATCATGGGTTCTGGCTCTTTCTGGACCGACTGATTGGAGGCAGGAATGGTGGAGGTCTAAGCACCACACTAAGTCCAGGACTATGAAGTGGGGGCTTAGAGTCTAAGTTTGGACGGGGACATGGACCCCTTGATAGGAGAGCGGTGGGTTGGTCTTGCTTGTGCCTAGGGTATAAGCGGGGCGTGTGTTTTAGGGTACCCAGCTGGGATACATTGGTTCATGAATCACCGTGTGATATGGTATGACTTGTCTATGATCTAGCACCGTAGTAAGAACTGAAAGATAAAAAATGGTGAAATAAATCTGATTGCTGAACTCTTTCTTGAAAGTAAAACAGATGCTTACATAGAATGGTTAGCTAATGAACTAATCATAACTGCTAATAGGAAACATACATAAGGATTCACTACTAGTAATGCTTTTTATAAAAAGGAAACCTAACAAACCATAAAGCTTATTATATCCTTTGGAGTTGGAAAATTATTCTCACTAGTTGGGTAAGTCTTGCGAATATATTGTGTACTCAAGGTTTATTTACCCCTGTTGTAGGTGCAGCTTGAGGGGTGGCTGTTGTGTGAAGGATTCTTCTGGTGAACATAGATGGATCCTTGTATCTTATCGTTAGATGTTTATTTTAATTCCGCTGTTTAAATTCTGCACTCTGAACTTGGTATTGTAATAATGTATTTTCGAGAACTCTAGTTATATGAAATGGACTAAGTATTGTAAGCTTGTCCTCATTATTGGATCCTAGATAAAAAACGTAGAGTGTTCAAGTTCTCCCTTAGGGTGTGCTCGACGGAACCGTCCTATGTAGCTTACTTTTAGGGTGCTTAGCATCTAGTGGAAGACGAGCGCCTCCGGAAGCATGCTATTTTGGGCAGTTCTACCATAGGTGGTATCAGAGCCAATAATGAGTCTACAAGTTTCATAATTCTTTTCAAAACCTAAAATTTAACCAACAAAAGTTTTGCTAAAAGTAGAATGCGATAAAATTATGCAAATAAGTATAAACCCTAGCAATATGGTCTATCTCGGATAGTGGCACTAGTTTTATCTAATCAATTTTCTATAGGTACACTAACTTACGCTGCACAAGAATCATTTAGCAAGCGGAAAGTGAGTGTGCGATGTGTCGAAATTTTTTATGAATACTGCTATATTCCGATTTGAGTGAACGGGTAGGTCGATGCATGCATCATGAAAACAGAATCTTAAACTAAACATCCCCCCACACGTACAAATTAGATTAGTCAACTGATAGGATAACCTAAAATAATGCTTTAATAAAAGTCTTATTATTTCTCTAAGTCTCTTGTTCTTAATCTGGAAGGGTTGTTCCTAATGGTTGGTTCTTACCTGTTTATAGATGAACCTGAGGTCTGGTCGGGGGAGTACTAGCACTGGGGTAGATGTTGACACCATTTTTTGTACGTGTCAAAATGATCAGAGTGGGCTAATCGGCAGGAGGAAAGTTACTATATACGCTGACAGCCGATGAAAATCAGCTTGTAAAGATGGTTGCCGATGGATGGTGGTGATCGATGGAAAGGTTGATTTAGACTCGGGCGTTGCCGATAAGGTTGGAGATGTTATTGTCGATGCCGATGAAGGAAGGCTTGAAGACTACTGCCGATGAAATAGGAAGTATGCCGATGGAAAGGAGGTCGGTGAGATTTCCATCATAATTGAGGCGGACAGGGAAATAGATAGGAGTTGATTTCCTTTTCTGTATTTGTTAGAGTATGATTTATGTAAGAGTCACGTGTTTCCTTAGATATGGACTTGGTGTCCTAGTTGTGTTTGGTTATGTCTCTTTAGATCAGGGTATAAATATAGAGTGAGGGGCAATGTAATAAAAAATATAAATCAATATCAAGAACAATTTTTACTCCTATTTGCATCTACTTACTTTTCGGCGACTTCATTAATTTGCATATTTTTCCTTTTTATGAGTTCTCATTGATTCGGCGAGTTGCATAGCTTCAGTGCGACCTTCGGCGATTCTCGAGTTCCGCGTGAGTACCTCTTGGCCATGACTTCCGGGCGTATCGCTGTTGTCAGGACCAAAGTGCTTGTATCTTCATCCTTGTCGATTAACAGGTCAAATCGACTGGCACGCTTTGGATATCGATTCAGGTATTAGCCCTTTATGTTTGTAGATCCACTTTTGCATCAACACATCTTTTGGCACGCCCAGTGGGACCAATCAATCCGATCAATATGTTCAATTCCGAGATCAATTCAGGGAACATTATCGCGGTATCAGAAGTAGATCTTAAGGAAGAGCAGAGGCAGGCTATGAAAAAGGCTATAGAAGAATACAGGCAGCTTTGTCTGAAATTGTTTAGCCTGAACAAGAGTGGACAAGTCATCCAGAAGCAAGATTTGCCGTTGCCTCGACAGGTTACCTTTGACTCCAATCCTGGTAAACTTCAAGAGATGGTTAATTCTACAGTAAATCATGCTTTGATTAATCATTCCAATGTGCTATCCAATACTGTTCATAATGCTGTGGTTTGAACTCTCAAAGAAGGACAAGTGTCACCGCATTACGTTGGGCCTGCCTATCACCAACCAGAGCCGACATCTATCAAAACTCCATCGGCTCCCTCGGCCGTTGTGGGTACAGAAGTTACTTCTCCTCCAGTATCGGCAGGCTTACCTAATATTCAATCTACACCGATACGGTCAGATCTGGTACTACTAGGGGGACGAGTTCAGCTTAATACAGATCTATCGGCATCAGCTATGTCAGGCCCTGTGTCTCAGAATAGCCAGATTCCTGTTAATTGGTGGGGATATGGTATGCCTCCGGAGTCATCTGCTTTCAATCCTGGGTTACCTCAAGTGTTTGATGCAGTAGGAAAAGCTCCTATACCATCAGCTGTTTCACCGATGGCTCAAGTGCCTCAATATGCCACAGCAACTACTATGCAACCAACTCCAGGAGGTTTCCAGATGCCTTTGGTTCAAACACCCAATTCAAGTACATCGGCAAGCTTACTGCCGATGCAGCAGAAAGCCCCTGCTATAATTATCCAATAATGTCAGCAAATTACCAGCCATCAGTAAGTTTTGTACCGATGAGTTCTAATAATGGTTGGTCAGGACAGTTACCTGTTCAACATACAGTTCAGCAAAATCAGTAGGTTGTAGGGATTCAACAAGGTCATATGCAAGCTGGTTTCTAGAATCAAACATCGGCAGCTCATCCGATGAATCCTTTCCAACAGGTTAATGGACCACAAGTAACGGCAAATATGCCGATTGCTGGAGATCATGGGCCACAAAGATATGTGGAGGGATATCAGCAGGCACCTCCCATAGAAATTCAGCCAGTTTGTCAGCAGGAGGCTGGTGCTTTTTGGGCCGATAAGATAGCAGAAATTATGAAGGATCAGTTTAGGATAAAGCCCAAGGTCAATACTTATTCTTATCGGACTCCATACCCTCCTGCATATGATTTAATTCCCCTCCCAAATCGGTACAAGGTACCAGATTTCACTAAATTCTCTGGACAAGATGATACATCAACAATGGAACACGTCAATCGCTTCATTATTCAATGTGGAGAGGCAGCTAGCAGAGATGAATTAAGAGTTCGATTATTTTCATCATCTTTGTCTAGATCGGCATTTACATGGTTCATTTCATTACCACCAAATTCTATTATTACTTGGGTTGACCTAGAAAAATAATTTCATAAGTATTTCTTTGCTGGAATCCATGAAAAGAAGCTTACCGATTTAGTAAAATTGAGACAGCGTAATGATGAATCGGTAGAAAGCTTTGTGCAAAGGCTACGAGATATAAAAAATAAGTGCTACAGTCTGGTGCTGGATGATCGGCAGCTTGCCGATTTGGCTTTCCAAGGGTTATTGCCACATCTTAAAGACAGATATGCTTCTTAGGAGTTTGAAAGCCTCAGTCATCTTGTGCAAAGGATCTCTGATCAAGATACTAGGGTTTTTGAACCTAAAAAGAATTGGAGTAAAAAAGTATCATTTGTTGAAGAAGTAGGAGATTCTGATTCTGATGAAGAGCCAGTTATCGGTTTAGCTGAGTGGGTTAAGAATAAAAAGCCAATATCGTGTCCTTTTGGTCAGAAAGAACTAGAAAAGTTTACCTTTGATATTACCAAGGCCAACAAGATATTCGATCTTCTGCTTCAAGAGGGCCAAATTAAGCTGTCACCTAATTATATGATCCCATCGGCAGAAGAATTGAAGAAGATCTTGTACTGCAAATGGCACAATGCAACTTCACATAGTACAAATGAGTGCAAGGTGTTCAGGCAACAGTTACAATTGGCTATTGAATCTGGGAGAATTAAGTTTGGTACTTCCAAGGCCTAGAAGCCAATGAAAATTGATCAACACCCTTTTCCAGCAAATATGTTGAAGGCCAAAGGGAAGACCAAGGTATTGACGTCAGAGGCTGCTGAGAAAAACGCATCAGTGGATCCCCAACATCAGATAACTACTGATGATGCAAAAAATAAGGGTTTGCTGGGAGAAAGCAGTAGTTCCAAAAACCCTCCTCGACCTGGCATTATGATTACCCATCGAAGGCAGCAGGAGGGTTGGCGTCAGCGTAAGGACCGATATCAACAACAGCAAGAAGAGAGACGTCGGGAAGAATGGTATCGGCATAAAAATCATTGGAGGTGCCCGTTTTTCATCCATTGCTGGGAAGAAGGTATTAAATTGCCAACTGTTGAAAATTGCCCTGAGTGCAATGGTTATTATGGGGTCAATCGGTCAGAAAGGAGGTTTCAACCTGGCAATCAGGGTTTATTTATCAATGGGCCGATCAGAGGCAGAGCATCAGTGCATGATCAGTTGGGGGGCAGACTTAGTGTACATGAAAGGCTTGGTAAACACGCTGGATATTTTTCAAGGAATCAAGAGGAGCTTGAGGAGATGGCAAACGCAAAAGTTCCCGATGAAGAAATATTCTATAGGGACCATAATATACGCCGTGTAGAATCAACTCGGACCTGTTATCAGCCGGTTTGGAAGACCAAGTTTCCTCGATGGTGCCCGGAGGGTCTGACAAAGACACAAAAAGAAGGATGCAACGTGAGCATCAGGAGGATTTATACCGAGAGGAAAATTCCTCTAATGAGAGGTCCGGTCATCAGCAGTGGCAAGTAAAATACAAAAATAAGGGGCCATCGGCGGATGTTAATATGGTATTCATGTTGCCGATAGAGTTTTTGGCACTATCTGATAATGAGGAAGAAGTTGTTCTCTATGATCAAGTAGCTCAGTTGACAGTAGATCCAATGATGGTTGTTTTTGATAAACCTACTGATGACGAGAGACAGCATCTTAAGGCTTTGTTTGTGAAAGGTAGAGTTGATGGGCAGCCTGTATCTAAGATACTTATCGACGGAGGGGCTGCGATTAATATTATGCCTTATGTAATGTATCGGAAACTTGGTAAGGGAGATCAAGACTTGACCAAAACCGATATGATGCTGAAGGATTTTGAAGGCAATGTGTCACTGGCTAAAGGGGTAGTATGCGTTGAGTTGACCATTGGCAGTAAAACCTTGCCAACGACGTTCTTTGTTATTAATGGCAAGGGTGCATATAATCTGCTTCTAGGGAGGGATTGGATTCATGCTAATTGTTGTGTTCCTTCTACAATGCATCAATGCCTCGTACAGTGGATTGGGGATAAGATTGAGGTTGTTCCTGGTGATTCTTCTTATATCATCGCATCGGTAGAATCAGATACTTATGAGTGAACTAAATGCATATCAGGAGAAGTTTGGGAAAAAGAATTCCTTAGAGTGGCTGATTATGAAATTCCACCGATCCAAGCAGTCGGTTCTGAAGAAGAGTTTTAATGGATAGGTTTGCCGATGATGGAAAATTAGGTCAAGGGTTCACATCGGCAAATGATTTAGTAGAAGTAGATATTGGTGATGGTGATAGGCCAAGACCTACTTTTATTAGTGCTAAGTTAGATTCCAAGTATAAGCAGCAAATGACTAATTTGTTAAAAGAGTATAAAGATTGTTTTGCTTGGGATTATACTGAGATGCCTGGATTAGACCGATCGATAGTTGAACATCGGTTACCTATCAAATCTGGATTTCAGCCACATCAACAGCCAGCGCGCCGATGCAACCCTAATATACTTTCTGACATTAAGGCCGAAATAACTAAATTAATTGAGGCAAAGTTTATTCGGCAGTGTCGATATGCAGAGTGGATCTCTAATGTGGTTCCTGTTTATAAGAAAAATGAAAAACTTCGTGTTTGTATTGATTTCAGGAATCTTAACAAAGCTACACCGATGGATGGCTATCCAATGCCGATTGCTGATTTGTTGATTGATGCTGCAGCCGGACATCAAATTATCAGCTTCATGGATGGTAATGCAGGTTACAATCAAATATTCATGGCTGAAGAAGATATTTCCAAAACTGCTTTCAGATGTCCAGGTCATGTAGGGTTGTTTGAGTGGGTAGTCATGACGTTTGGTTTGAAAAATGCCGGCGCTACTTATCAAAGAGCTATGAACTTTATTTTTCATGAATACATCGGCACATTAGTGGAGATCTACATTGATGATGTGGTGATTAAGTCTGGAGATATCATAAAACATCTAGCCAATTTATGAAAGATACTGGAGTGCACAAGGAAGCATGGATTGAAGATGAATCCTAATAAATGTGCATTTGGTGTATCAGCAGGTCAATTTTTGGGTTTTATGGTGCATCAGCGGGGCATCGAAATCAGTAGGAAGTCTATTAATGCAATTAACAAGGTGGTTGCTCCTGCCAATAAAACTGAATTGCAATCTTTGATCGGTAAGATTAATTTCATTAGAAGATTCATATCTAATCTGTCGGGAAGAATTAAGGCTTTTAGTCCATTACTTAAATTGAAGGCCGATCAGGAATTTGTATGGGGAACTGAGCAGCAGTTAGCCCTAGATGAAATTAAGAAATATTTAACAAATCCTCCAGTGCTAGTTCCACCTCAACACGGGAAACCTTTCAGGTTGTATTTGTCAACTGATGATACCGTTATCGATTCAGCTCTTATTCAAGAATTTGAAGGGAAAGAACGTGTTATTTGTTATTTGAGCAGAAGATTAGTGGATGCTGAGACAAGGTATTCGGCCATCGAAAAATTATATCTGTGTTTATACTTTTCTTGTGTCAAATTAAGATATTACTTGTTATCTGCCGAATGTACGGTCATATGCAAAGATAACGTAATCAAGTATATGCTGTCGATGCCGATATTAAGTGATAGAATCGGCAAGTGGATTTTAGCATTATCAGAATTTGAACTACGTTATGAATCGACTAAGGCAGTTAAGGGGAAGGTTATGGCTGATTTTTTCACTCAGCATTGTAATACAGTGGACTCTCTAGAGGTTGCTCCTTGGACACTTTTCTTCGATGGGTCCACATGTGGTGAAGGAGCAGGTATCGGCATTGTGTTGATTTCACCTCAAGGAAGAAAGTATGAGTTTTCATTGCCGATTGTTTCTACGTCGACAAACAATCAGGCTGAATACCAAGCCTTGATAAAAGGGTTAGAATTACTAAAGGAGATACGTGCTGATGCTATTGAAATCTTTGGTGATTCTATGCTAGTTATAAATCAATTAGCTGGGATTTATGAATGCCGAAGTGAAGTTTTAATTTCGTATTATGAAAGATGTTTGCAATTGTTAAAAGGGTTTAGAGATTTTTGTCTTGAACATATTTCTCGATTGCATAATGAAGAGGCTAATCGACTAGCTCAGCATGCTTTAGGATATCAGCCTATTCAGGAAGTACTAACATTGGCAGTCGATACCGATGACTGGAGAAAGGAGATTATCGATTATTTAAAAGATCCATATAAAAAGGTTGAAAGACGTATAAGGTTCCAAGCTACCAAGTATGTGCTCCTCGATGATGAATTATATTATCAAACTATAGATGGAGTTTTACTCAGATGTGTTAGCAGTGATGAATCAAAAAACTTGATGGGTGAAATTCATGAAGGAGTGTGTGGAGCGCATCAATCGGCTTTCAAGATAAAGTGGATGATCAAAAGGAATGGATACTATTGGCCAACTATTCTTGAAGATTGTTTTAAGTATTTTAAAGGATGTCAGGGGTGTCAAAAGTTTAGTAATGTTCAAAGAGCGCCTGCATCGGCTATGAACCCTATAATTAAACCTTGGCCGTTCCGGGAATGGGCTATCGATCTCATCGGTCAGATTTATCTGCCATCAAGCAAAGGACATAAATTTATTCTGGTTGCTACCAATTATTTCACAAAATGGGTTGAGGCAATTCCTTTAAAAAAGGTGACATCGGCTAATATGATCGATTTTGTGAAAGAGCATATTGTTTACCGATTTGGTATTCCTCAAACTATCATTACCGATTAGGGTACTATGTTTACATTGGGAGAATTTGATGAGTTTGTTGTAGGTATGGGAATTAAAGTTTTAAATTCTTCTCCATATTATGCTCAAGCTAATGGTCAGGCTAAGGCTTCTAACAAAGGGATCATCAAACTCATTAAGCGCAAAATTAAAGAAAATCCTAAGAGGTGGCATACAGTATTAAATGAAGCCTTGTGGTCATGTCGGATGACATGTCATGGTGCAACTAAAGTGATGCCTTATCAGTTAGTATATGGACACGACGCAGTATTACCTTGGGAAATTAAAATTGGCTCTAGGCGAATACATTCTCAAAATCAGCTGACGGCCGATGATTATGATACTCTTATGAAGGATGAGTTGGAAGATATGGCGGGTCATCGGTTAAGGGCTTTAGTTAGCATCGAAGAAAATAAGAAAAGAGTAGCCAGATGGTATGACAAGAAGGTGAAGGTAAAGGAGTTTACCGATGGAGATCTGGTCTGGAAATTGATTTTACCGATTGGGACTAAAAGTTCAAAGTTTGGAAAGTGGTCTCCTAATTGGGAAGGTCCATATCAGATAAATCAGTCTGTTCTTGGTAACGCATATATTCTAGAAACCCTCGAAGGGGTCGTGTTTCCTAGAGCATTAAATGGAAAACATTTAAAGAAATATTATCCTAGTATCTAGATGGATGCGTAAAAGTATAAGTGTCGATAATAGTCCTATCGGCTAGAATTATACAAGGATGTCAATGTCTCATAAAGTGCCGATGCAATAGACAAGATTTACAAGTTTAATAGGGATTGGATAGCCAATATCGCACGCAGGCGAATCTGGTCGGCTTCCTTCATTTCTTTGATATCTTCATCGGCAGCACCCTCCATAGGCTTGAGTTTTTTCTTCATGGCCAAGGCTTTGCGAGCCTGGATGTCTCTTTCTTACTGAAGGGCCTTGATGGCATTGGGTAGTTGGCTTTCTTCTTGTTGAGCATGAGTTAAGGCTGCCTCGACTTCTTTCAATTCAGCCAATAGAGCCATCTTCTTTGCCGATAAATCTAAAATTTTCTGCTTAAGTTCAGCGCCCGAAGTCTGCAAGTTGCCGATGCCCTTGTGCTTCTCATCGGCAATTTGTTTCAGTTGTAGCATCTCTTCTTTGAGTTGAGCCTAAGCTGCTCTATCGGCAATGCGTTGAGCAGCCCGTTGATATTGTAGTTGGCGGCTTTCTAAATGGGCTGCTGGGAAGAGTACTTCTTCAACATTGGTAGGGACCTGGCCACGGATTGTTTTGAAAATTGCCTTTGCGGGGTCCGAATCATCTACCAGTTGGGCGGTATCCTGCTGTAACAAGTTCAAGAGAGCTTCCAACTTGGACTTAATTTTTGCCGATATTGTTCCCAGTGCAAGGGAAGAACTTGTTTCCTCCCCATCATCGTCAGAAACGTCAATGGCAAAGGAAAATAGGCTGTTTGGGGAGTCTTGTTCCTGAGGAAAAGAAAAAGAGGTCAGTTAAGGATAAGTATGAATTTTATAAATCGACTAGGTCAATCGGCTTACCTGTTTCAAGGTAATTTCCTGTACTTGGCTAGAGGAAGCAGCCTGGAGTATGCCATGTAGAGGATTGGCTGAGCTTGCCGATGGGATATCCTCTATGGCCTCATCGGTGGTTGGATCTTGGGGTATGATGACCGATGGTGTGTCCTATACAGGAGGATTAACTGCTTGCTCAGTTGCATCGACTGATTCTGGCCGAATTGCAGACATTGGGGCAGATGTGGGGATCGGCGTGGACTTCTGTCGTTTTGGCTGTGCCTTGGCATCTGTTAAGGCTTTGCGCTTTCCTTGAGCCTCAGCAACGGTTGGCTGGGGGGCATCGGCACTTGTTGGTTGTGGAGCTTGGACATCTGGTACGCTTGCCGATGTACCCATTTGTTGCTGCAAAACAAGTGTAAGGTATGATATTTAACAGATAAAATATAAAATCAAAGGAATACCTCTGAAGGTTTGTCAGAAGTAGTGGTGCTTGATATCGGAGGAATTGCCGATGATGATCCAGCAGCGGCTCTTGCACCCTGATGATTAATGTTAATACAGTTTGTGATCGGCATGAGTAGAAATAAATAGGGTTGTTACCTTGAATGCCTTGATCAGGGTTGTAGTAGCAGCCAATGGAGTGGCCCTAGCTGTAGCCAATTTGGACTTGGAGGTGATGGTCTTGGCACGGGTCTTCTGGTGAGTCAAAGCAGCTAAGGTAGGGGCGTTGTAGCCGATCGGTGATATCGGGGAAATAGGCTGAAGATCGAAGGGTTTTCCACTTTTGCTCATAGATGGTGCTGGGTTGTTAACCTGTCATGAGAAAGTTAGTTACCGATATATGAAAGGAAAAAACAGAAGGGAGTTAAAAGAAACTTACTGCGTCATCAGGAATGGCGTATTCAGGGTCGATCATGTGCCGATATGTGTGAGCAGATGTTGCAAACAGTTGTTCCCTCCACTCTCGCCACCATTGCTTATATGATTTGGTGATGAAGGATACTGGCGTCTAGACGGATATATCAACATCTGTAGTATCGGCATCGGGGGAGAGTCGCACTACCCTACTCTAATCTGTTCCGCAGGTGATTGTTTCTCTGGGTTTGATCACATCGGCAAAACAAAGTTTGATTGGCAGTTGCCCAAAAGCCAATTGACGGGATACTGCCGATGGGTTGTAAAATTCATACGTGATGTTGGTATTTTTCCCGCTACCGAATGTGTTTACTGGAATTGCCCTGAGAGTAATGATGGCCATTATGAGTTCATTATCCTGATTCAGAGTGTCATCGGCAAAGTTGAAAAGAAGGGAGAATCTGTTTTCTTCGTCAATATAAGGTACCCAGGCCCTATGATCACGAGAAAGACCATTGTAGAAGCTTTGGAAGAATCTGCCGATCTGGTCTTCATTGGCCTCTGTTCCAGGAAGGACAATTATGGCTTCACCAAAATTGAGGGGTGAGCGTGTTGCCGATTCCTCGTCCCCAAGCACGTGGTCTTCAGCAATTTCTCATGGGAATTGTTGGGCAAAGAAGTCTCATTACAAACGTTTGTGCATATGGGCATTCAGCCACATGTTGATAAACCACCACGGGCCTCCTAAGTTGCCGATGGGTTCGCCAAGCAAATGTTTTTGAGACACTTGATGAAGAAGATGATAAGTGGAGCTCAGAAGGTATCGGCCAAGAGGGAACCTTACACCATTGGCCAAGAGTTCAGCTGCGGGGAGGAAGACGTTGGTTGGTCCTACTGATCGACCACAGAAGATAAATTTTTCTAACCACATATTCAAGAATGTGGCATGTTCCCTCTGGTTAACTGTCTCGGTCTTCTGGCATTCTTGAATGTATCCCGTCCAACCGCCAATGTTGCGGGTATTCACCCTATATTTAGATTTTCTGTCATAGATGGAACCTTCATCGCCAGTTGAAATATCCAAGCCAGTGAGCATGTAGACATCGACAAGTGTGGGAGTAGCTAGGCCATGTCCAAACATAAAAGTGTTCGTTGTATCTGACCAGAAGTAAGCAGCTGCAATCATCATTGGCTCGTTCTTTTGCATATCGGCAATAGATAGCCTAATGCATTGGTCTAGCTTCCGTTCTGCCCAGTGTACTTGCATCGACCTATTGACCCTTAAGTACCAATCTTTCCACCCTTTGGTGATTTTGGGCCAAGATCGGAATGTATCTTTCCATAAATTCAGAGAGAAATTTTGGGCTCTAAAGGGGATTCTATTGACCTCTACATTAATCAGATCAGTTGGATCTGGGTTGCCCATTGGTCCTAGGCATTGGACATATGGCTGATCGGTTGGAATAACTAATTTATTGCGCAGTTCCTAAGTTTAGAGGATCCGAAGAACAAAAGAAAAGAAAAAATTACCAACTGTATGAACTCGCAAAGACCAGAGGAATCGAGGTAAAAGGTAACGGAAGTGGAACGAACCGTAGGGACGTTGAAGTTGATTGCCATTATCTTGAGGTAGATGGGGGCACGAGCCAGAGACTCAAGGTTGACGCTGGAGAAAAGTTCTTGTTGGTTGAGGTCACGCAGTTGTTCGTCGGAGTCACCGCTGGAAAGAGAGAATGTCAAGGATTGGAGTCTGAGGATAGAAGACGAGCGTTCCGGAGAAATCTATTTATAAGCCGCTTGGAGTAGGGGTATTTTGGACTTATCTCTATACCGTGCGCATGTAGGTCGAGGTGGTTCAGATGGATATGGTAACTGTTCGCACGATAATCAAGGGATTGTACAGATCATTTGATGGCAAGTAATTATGACTTGGAAGAGATATCGGTACAGGATATTTTAATTCTGAAAGTGGCGGCATTATTATGTTAGGATCTTGCCGATGGATTATTGTTTCAGTATCTTAACCATAATCAGATCAAGAGTGGTTGGCAATTGTGCGATATTTACTAAGGTGCGTGAATCAGGAGTAGATTTGATTAGATTTGATAACAGATCAAGTTTTGGCTTGAAGGATGAGTTATGGTAATTGGGCGAAGGCAAACGTTATCTGGAGTAAATTTCAGAGCATTAATGGTTTTATACTCCAAAATTGGGGGGCATGTGTTGACACCGTTTTTTGTACGTGTCAAAATGATCAGAGTGGGCTAATCGGCAGGAGGAAAGTTACTGTATACGCTAACAGCCGATGAAAATCAGCTTGTAAAGATGGTTGCCGATGAATGGTGGTGATCGATGGAAAGGTTGATTTAGACTCGGGCGTTGCCGATAAGGTTGGAGATGTTATTGTCGATGCCGATGAAGGAAGGCTTGAAGACTACTGCCGATGAAACAGGAAGTATGCCGATGGAAAGGAGGTCGGTGAGATTTCCATCGTAATTGAGGTGGACAGGGAAATAGATAGGAGTTGATTTCCTTTTCTGTATTTGTTAGAGTATGATTCATATAAGAGTCATGTGTTTCCTTAGATATGGACTTGGTGTCCTAGTTGTGTTTGGTTATGTCTCTTTAGATCAGGGTATAAATATAGAGTGAGGGGCAATGTAATAAAAAATATAAATCAATATCAAGAACAATTTTAACTCCTATTTGCATCTACTTACTTTTCAGCGACTTTGTTAATTTGTATATTTTTCCTTTTTACGAGTTCTCATTGATTCAGCGAGTTGCATAGCTTTAGTGCGACCTTCGGCGATTCTTGAGTTCCGCGTGAGTACCTCTTGGCCATGACTTCCAGGCGTATCGCTGTTGTCAGGACCAAAGTGCTCGTATCTTCATCCTTGTCGATTAACAGGTCAAATCGACTGGCACGCTTTGGATATCGATTCGGGTATTAGCCCTTTGTATTTGTAGATCCACTTTTGCATCAACAGTAGACCTAGGTGATAACGATCGCGGTGATGACATTGGCAACACCAATGGGGACAGCCACGAGGCCCCACTTCTGGCTCCTCCGCCTCCTCCACCACCACCTCCAATGACCCATGCGGAGATGATGGCGGAGATGCTGTCTGCTCAGTGTGAGTCAGCCCAGGCCTTGGAGATGCTTGCCAAGGCTATTGGTGGCTTCGCCCGTGGAGGCCCAGTGGCAACGGCAGGAACGGGGGTGGTGCCCGTGCTCCCACGGAGCCCTGTTCCAACTAGGACTTCCTGAAGGTGCACCCGCCCACGTTCACGCCAACTGATGAGCCTCTAGATGTGGGGCATTGGCTTCGTATTCTAGAGCAGAAGTTTCAGCTGCTCACTATGACTGAAGAGCAGAAGGTGCGCTTTGCTACACATCAACTTCTGAGGTCTGCCAGCGCATGGTGGGATACTTTAAACACCATGTAGCCTGTGGACCACCATGGTGAGTATTCACAGAACCAGACTACGCAGTCTTCCTAGTCTTCAACCAACTCCTGTCCGATCAAGAGGACGATTATCAAGAAGAAGGTGCCCGTAAGCCGCTCTGGACAAGTCAACTTCACTGAGGCTGAGGAGATTTTGCTGAATGAACCTATGATGGCTGGTATGTTTACCATTGGTTACCACCTAGCATATGTGTTGTTTGATTTTAGTGCATCACATTCATTCATGAGCATGGGGTTTGCATAGAGGCACAATGTATCTCTTATGGATATTCCTATTGCCTATAGAATCAGTACTATAGGTACGTAGTTGTGCGTCAATACTCAGACAGACATAGTCAGATTAGTGCTAGCCGCTCACACTTATCGCCTCTAGTTCATGGTGCTGCCTGGGCAAGGCATAGACGCAATTCTAGGCATAAACTGGTTGAGTTTATGGGGTAGTCTTGAACCTTAAGCAAAGAGTTGTTGAGTTATGACTTCCTTCTTCTGAGGATAGGATGTCTCTTCTTATGCCCTCTGATCTAGCCTTACCAGTTGTTGCTCATGTTGAAGCTTTTCTTGATCTTGCTTCTATTCCTATGGTGTGTGAGTTTACGGATGTCTTTCTAAACATCTACCTGAGTTGCCACTGGATAGGGACGTGGAGTTTACTATTGAGTTAGAACCTATCACTGCTCCTATTTCACGACGTCCCTACTGCATGGTTCCTAAAGAACTAGCAGAAATAAAGAAGCAGTTAGAGGAATTATTGGAGAAGGGCTTTATCCATCCTAGCTCTTCACCATGGGGTTTCCCAGCATTTTTGTAAAGAAGGATGGTAGTCTGTGGATGTGGATGGATTATCATCCTCTCAATGCGGTAACCATTAAGAATAAGTATCCTTTACCTCGTATTGATACTTTGTTCGATCAGTTGGCTGATGTCAAGGTGTTTTCAAAGATTGATCTTCAGTCTGGGTATCATCAAATTAAGATCCATCCACAAGATATACCAAATATAACTTTCTCCACTAGGTATGGGTTGTATGAATACCTAGTCATGTCCTTTGGTCTCACCAATGCTCCTGTATTCTTCATGTATCTCATGAATTTAGTCTATATGCCATAGTTGGATAAGTTTGTAGTGATGTTCATTGATGATATTTTGATATACTCCAAGAACAAAGAAGAACATGCACAACATCTTCGGATAGTACTGACTCGATTAAGGGAACACAAGCTGTATGCCAAATTCAGCAAGTGTGAGTTTTGGTTAGATCGAGTGTAGTTCTTGGGACATATTCTGACACCTAAGGGTATCTCTGTGGACCCAAGCAAGGTGTAGAATGTGTTAAATTAGAAGTCTCCAAAGTTAGTGCATCAGATTCGTTAGTTCCTTGGTCTTGCTGGTTATTATTGGCGCTTCATTCTTGACTTCTCCAAAATAGCTCAACCAATGACCAAGTTGCTCTAGAAAGATGTCAAGTTTGTATGGAGTCTGGCTTGTGAAGAAGCTTTCCAAGCTCTGAAACATTTTCTTACCATTGCTCCTGTTCTTGCCCAACCAAATATTGATGGGCCATTTGATGTGTATTGTGATGCCTCAAGGACTAGATTGGGATGCGTGCTTATGCAGGATGGACGTGTGACAGCTTATGCTTTGTGCTAGCTGAAAAGTACAAGGTGAATTATCCCACCCATGATTTAGAGCTGGCTGTTGTGGTGCACGCTCTAAAAATTTGGAAGCATTATTTGTTGGGAAATAAAGTACATATTTTTACGGATCACAATAGCTCAAATATATTTTCACTCAGTCCGAGCTAAACATGAGGCAATGGAGATGGCTAGAGCTAATCAAGGATTATAATTTGGAGGTTCATTACCATCCTAGAAAAGCTAATGTGGTAGATGATGCCTTAAGTCTGAAGTTGCATCAAGTTAAAGAAGAATCTGTCTTTCAACCATTCTGAGGTGTTAGTCCATATTGCTCTAGTCTTGGATTTACTTGAGCACATTATTATAGAGCAAAGGCAAGATGTTTCGGGCAGATTTACTGTCCGATTTAGCTTACTTTCAGGGTGCTTAGCATCTAGTGGAAGATGAGCGCCTCCGGAAGCATGCTATTTCAGGCGGTTCTACCATATCCATAGAACCTTTTTGCTTCTTTGGACAGAAGGACCAACTCTTTTATGGTTAAGAATTACTATGGGGTACACAATTGCCAGAAGGAGTGGGTGCTCAAGAGATGTACTGCAAAATGGTTAGCTACAAAGAACATTGATTCATTTAGAGCAATTAACAAGATGCGCATTACTAGTTTTGGAAGGACAGTACAAAAGGACTAGAACCTTACATCATCAAGGAGCAAACTTGCTAGTGCTAGAAGATTGATCATGAAGGCTATTCATGGAGATGAGGTGTTATAGTTTAATTCCCTGTGGGATTATGGAAACGGACTGAGGAGGAGTAACCCTGGGAGTTCTTTCTACCTTAAACTTTAGTGTAGCCTCTTTAGTCGTTGCTACATGTCACTTGATGCTTGCAAGAGGGGTAAAAGGGGACCGTGATGTCTAAGAGGGGGGGTGAATTAGGCAACTTAAAAGTCTAACTCTAAACTATGGCCTTTTTTCTATTCTTAGCAAAACCTATGCAAAAGATAAACTATCTAAATATGTAACTACGGTTTTGCTAGTGTGTTGCTATCTCTATCGCAAAAGGAGTTATACAAACAATATAAATGCAAAAGTTAAAGAGTAAGGTAGAGATATGCAAACTCCCCCCTAGTCATCATTGGAGCCCCTCATAAGGAATCCCTCACAAGGGCCAAGCTCCTGGTCGGGTAACTCCGTGGATAGCCTCGGACCTTCCCCACGCACAAGTGGGTCTCTGGTGTGCCTTCCGGCAAGCCTCTCCCGGACCTGCTCCCCACTGTCTTCACTATCAAGCTTCCAGCCGAAACACCGCAGGTCTTGTTCTCTATGGTACACAGTGGCAGCCACACCACAAACGCGGTTGATATGATCTCGCAAGACTATAAGCCCCTCCGATATACAACAATGGTGCACATAAGCACCGAATGGTAAAGAGTTATGCAAACCTCACTAAACACTAGGCCTAAACCAAGAGCAAGCGCATAAGCGGTGGTCTAATCAACCTAAGCACTTCGCAAAACACCTACGCTAATCACCTAATGAATCACTAAGCACTATGCAAGTGGAGATCACTAAAATGGTGTATCAACACCCTTGGAATGTTTCCTCCACTCCACACATCTCAAATGGTCGTTTGTGAGGTCTATTTATAAGCCCCACTGAGAAAGTATCCATTACGGACGAAACCCACTTTTCTGCTACTGACCTAGACACTAATCACGTCCTGACTAGACCCGTTCGGTCGTCCCAACCTGTTGGAGCACGCGTGTTGATCGGACTCTAGGCTGAGTCCGGTCATCATCGACCGGTCACGTCCGGTCGCCCTGGCGCCGCTCTAGAACTTCTCTGGACTAGATCCGACGCTACACTTCGTGCGTCCGGTCGTCTAGTCTGCTATGTCTGGTCACGCTAAAACACTGTCGTGATGATGAATAGTATCACCTGTGCGTCCGGTCACCGCTTCACTCAGCAGTCCAGGTCACTGTTGCTCAGCGTCCGGTCACAGCTATCGACGCCTGTTGTTGCCTATCACCTGGTGCGTTCGGTCACTCATAGGGGGGCCACGTCCGATCACCTCTGCCGAGCTCGTTTCTTCGCGATCTTGCATTCGGCTTGGTTCCAATCTTCAGTGCTTTGACTTTGCTTGACCTTGTATGTCTTCTATGCATCTTCACATGTCTTTCTTGAGGTGTTGATCATTGGATCATCATGTCGCCTTCATCCAAGTCACGTCTTACACCCTATTGAAACTATAAAACAATCCCTTGCAAGTTCATTAGTCTAATTTGGTTGTGTTGGTCATCTAACACCAAAATCCAAAGTAAATGGGCCTAGAGTTCCATTTTCCTTATAATCTCACCCTTTTGATGATTGATGACAACACGACCAAAACAAGCAAATAATGAAAATTTTGGAATTTAAAAATTGTTTACTTGCTAGGATGCAATGCAAAGGGCAATGTTATATGCTATTGAAAGATACCACATGTAAACATCTTTGGAAATTTATCTTGCCCTTGCGAAATGTCCCCATGTGGCATTATGGATTTAAGCCTCCCCTGACTCCATAATCCACTATCCTCCCTTTCTTGGACCATTACCAATTGAAAACTATTACTATTACAACTTGGAAATTATTATGACCGGGCTTTCTTTTGGTCCTACAAATTCTCCCCCTTTGGAAACAAACACCAAAAAGGAACACATTAGTAGCACAAAGGAGGGATCAAACTTTGTGATCCTTTGTATGTGGAGTGGAATAGGTCACAAAATTTGACTCTCACATTATATAGACTAAGCTCCCCCTAAATATATGCATACATATATTGGAAAATGTAGTTTATGCATAATTAGGTAAATTTATGCTCAAATGAGTTTAATCTATATAATACATGCAGAAAGCATATAAATACCAAAGTGAAATCAACATGATGATATCAGTTTAGAAATACCACCTGTGGAAATATTTTTGATTTATACCACTTGCAATAGGTGGTGGATATTTAAAGTATGATGCTTAACTCCTGGGGGACTCTATTTTCCTTGCAATGAGACTACTACACACATGATAAGCTTGAAAAGGGTGTTAGTCTCAAAGCATCCAACTTATAGAGTAACCTCTCCCTAAATTTGTGCACACAAGTATGGAATACTTGTAGGAGATATGCACATTGATTTTAGAATAAAAAATACCACTTGAAAGATGACATCACATGGATGTGCAAATCATTTTCGAAAGTAATATTCAGGAGAAATTATCTATAATTTAGACTTTGGCACATATTAGATGAACAATTGTAAAACAAGTTATGTGTCGTGCTACTAAATAATTTAAACCATGTAGGTTTGCTCCAAGGGTTAAGAGTGAAACCGAGCAAGCCTACCATAAGATATACTTAGTGTATGCAAGACAAAATATTTAAGCATGCAAATGCAAACCTAGACATGAAAAGGAACTAAATGCTAATTGAAATTGCAAGAAATTAAATCTAGTTACCTAATATGGGAAGGAGAATTTGGGTCCATAGTATTAACTAACCCACTTGGCAATTGATATGATCCAATGTGATACACCCCATGAAATGCACCCATACTTTTGCCAAGTCTCCAAATTCCTTGAAGTCCATCGGACTTCTCACTTCCCTTTCGGGCTCCAAACCTTCTTGGTGCTCTTCATGTTGGAAATGATCTCCTTTGGCACCCAAATGCGTTTGGCCCCATTGTTGGCATGCTTGTTTGCCTTGATGGCCACCACCTTGTCATGTTTCTTCTTCTTCAAGAGATAAGGCGTGGAGGCCTTTTTGTCTACCTTGTTGGTGTAGGTGTTGGAGAGCTTGCTTGTTTCCTTTTTGTTTTTCTCTTTCTTCTTAGCTCCCCCCCCCCCATTCTTCAACTTGCACCCATAGGACTTGTGGCCTTCCTTGTGGCATACGTAGCAAACCATGGTTTATCCTTCATCAAGCTTCTTCACTCCCTTGACAGTGTTATCTTGATGAAGTTGGGCTTGCTCCGTCTTGCCTTTTACTTGAGTCAAGTCCTTGGTGAGGCGAGCCACTTCTTGCTTGAGTTGCTTATTCTCTATTGCAACCTCTTGTATGCATGTATCCATAATAACTTTCTCAACACAAACTTGGTTGCATAAGGATGAGTCTAAACATAAATCATTGCAAGAAGTAGAGGCATTCTTTTTAGGCATGTCAAAGATATAATTTTTCTTTTTAGGTGCCTCCGTGGGGGTAGAAACGACGGCTTTAAGATTAGCAACTTTATTAGTTAGCTCATCACAATGTTTACACAAAGTTTTCATTTTAGCAAGCAAACTTTTATAAGCATCTTGTGAGCTAGCTAACTTTTTCTTTAATTTTTCATTTTTTCTTTACAAGTTGCTCATCATTGATTGTGCAATTATTTATGTTTCCACTAGTCTCAGACTGCTCAATTTTAGTAGATAGCTCTATATTAAGATTGGCAAAAGTTTCATATTGTTCAAGCAAAGTAGCATAAGCTTGTTGTGAGCTATCTAGTTTTTCTTTTAATTTTTAAGCTTCTTTTGTTGACTAGTGCAAACTTTAGCAAAGTTAAGTTTTTCTTGCACAATTTCATCATAAGAAAGTAGCTCATCATCACTATCATTATCATTGGCACTATCACTAGGGATAGGCTTTTTGTTACCTTGTGCCATAAGGCACATACGTGAAGTGTTTGATGATGAGTGCTTATGCCCTCACCTCTTGTGATGGTCTTCTTCTTCACTTGAAGAATCATCCCATGACCTTATTGATGTGAGGGCTTTGTCCTTGCACGTCTTCTTCTTTGTCTTGGGTGTGGGCTTATTTGGACAAACTTCCAAAAAGTACCCCAACTCACCGCATCCATAGCATCCTTTCTTTCTTTACTCATTTCTTCGATTGGTGAAAATAAAATCTTGAATTTATACGGACACACCCTTGACATTGAGCATTTGGATCATCTTCTCCACCTTGTTGATAAGTTTGATTGATTCTTCATCAAGGTCGGAGGTGGAGGAGGAAGATTGATCATCATCACTTGAATCTTTATCATCATCATCAAATCTTCTTCTTCGTCTTCACTTAAGGAGCTTGAGCTTGTCTCAACTTGCTTGCCCTTCATCTTCTTTTTCTCACTACATGTGAGAGCTTTTTCTTTGCTTGATGAAGTGGCTTCTTCTTGACCCATCTTATGTGACATTTTAAATGCCACTATCTTGCCAATGACTATAGCCAAGGTCATGGTGCTCAAGTCCTCTGTTGTGAAGGATAGTGATGATGCTTGCATATTTCTTTTGTGGTAGCATAGAGATGATCTTCCTCATGATTACCACATCATCTAGCTTTGTTAATCCTATTGAATGGAGCTCATTGATAATTAGATTCAAATGAGAATACATATCACGAACAAGCTCTTCATCATTCATTTTAAAGGAATCGTAATTTTGTTTAGCTAGATAATATTTTTGCTCACGGACATTAGTTGTGTCATCATGGAGCTCTTTGAGTTTTAACCAAATTTCATGTGCCATGTTTAAAGTGAACACTTGGTTAAACACAACCATGCTAAAAGATTCAAACAAGCAATTTTTAGCTCTAGCATTGAAATGAATTTCTTTTTCATCACTCTTTGTGGGTTTATTAGGATTCTTAATGCGTTTCATCCCGTCACGAGTGACTCTCCAAACACCCAAATCTACCGCCTCAAGGTGACAAGCCATTCTAGCTTTATAGTAAGGGAAATTAGTGCTGTCAAAATGCGAAGACCTAGAGGTATTCATCCTAACTACTCTAAATAGTGTTGGCTCAACGGCAATGAAGCCAAAGGTCTAAATTGAGCCAACCTGGCTCTGATACCAATTGAAAGGGGACCATGACGTCTAAGAGGTGGGTGAATTAGGCAACTTAAAAGTCTAACTCTAAACTATGGCCCCTTTTTCTATTCTTAGCAAAACATATGAAAAAGATAAACTATCTAAATGTGTAACTACGGTTTTGCTAGTGTGTTGCTATCTCTACCGCAAAAGAAGTTATGCAAACAATGTAAATGCAGAAGCTAAAGAGTAAGGTAGAGATATGCAAACTCCCATTGACGACTCCGGTATTTTGATTGATGTATCGAGAAGAGCCCAAGCTTCCTCCTAGTCCTCGTTGGAGCCCTCGCAAGGGCCAAGCTCCTGATCGGGTAACTCCGTAGATAGCCCTAGACCTTCCCCACGCGCAAGTGGATCTCTGATGTGCCTTTGGCAAGCCTCTCCTGGACCGCTCCTAGCCATCTTCACTATCCAGCTTATGGCCAAAACGTAGCGGGCCTTGTTCCCTCTGGTACATGGTGGCGGCCACACCACAAACGCGGTTGGTGTGATCTCGTAAGACTACAAGCCCCTCCGATATACAACAATGGTGCACACAAGCATCGAGTGGTAAGAGTTATGCAAACCTCACTAAACACTAGGCCTAAACCAAGAGCAAGCGCATAAGCGTGGTCTAATCAACCTAAGCACTTCGCAAAGCATCTACGCTAATCACCTAATGAATCACTAAGTACTATGCAAGTGGAGATCACTAAAATGGTGTATCAACACCCTTGGTATATTTCCTCCACTCCACACATCTCAAGTGGCCATTTGGGAGGTCTATTTATAAGCTCCACTGAGAAAGTAGTCGTTGGGGACGAAACCTACTTTTTTGCTACTGACCAGACACTGATCACGTCCTGACTAGACGCGTCCGGTCGTCCCGACCGTTGGAGCGTGCGCGTTGATCGAACTCTGGGCTGAGTCCGGTCATCATCGATCGGACGCGTCCGGTCACGCTGGCGCCGCTCTAGAACCTCTCTGGACTAGATCGGATGCTGCACTTTGTACGTCCGGTCATCCAGTCACGCTGAAAATACTATCGTGATGATGAATAGTATCACCGGTGTGTCCGGTCATCGCTTCACTCAGCGTCCGGTCACTATTGCTCAGCGTCCGATCACAGCTGCCGACACCTGCTGTTGCCTATCACCGGTGCATTCGGTCACTCATAGGGCCACGTCCGGTCACCTCTGATGGTCTCATTTCTTCACGATCTTGCATCCGGCTTGGTTCCAATCTTCGTGCTTGGATTTTGCTTGACCTTGTATGTCTTCTATGCATCTTCACATGTCTTTCTTGAGGTGTTGATCATCGGATCATCATGTTACCTTCATCCAAGTCACGTTTTGCACCCTATTAAACTACAAAACAATCCCTTGCAAGTTCATTAGTCCAATTTGGTTATGTTGGTCATCAAACACCAAAATCCAAAGTAAATGGGCCTAGGGTCTATTTTCCTTACAAGGGGTTTTCTTGCTGGGTGTAGGCCCATAATTTGTCTTGATGGGTGTCATGTTAAAACCAAGTTTGGTGGTCAACTTCTTACAGTAGTTGGTATGGACCCTCATGACTACATTTATCCTATTGCCTTTGCTGTTGTTGAGGTCGAGTCATTTGCTACATGGAAATGGTTTTTGGAAACCTTGAAGGCTGACCTGCAAATTGACAACACATTTCCATGGACAATAATGATAGATAAACAAAAGGTATTACTAACATATGAACACTCTCATTTTCTCATTAATTCTGATTTTGTTTGGGCTACTAACTAAAATATGTTAACTAATTTTGCAGGGTCTAATTCTAGTAGTGAAACAAGTGTTTCCTGATTCAGAACACAGGTTCTGTGTCAGGCATTTATATGCTAACTTCAATCAGAAGTATAAAGGAGAAATCATGAAAAAATAGTTGTGGGCATGTGCAAGGTCTACTTCAATTTAAAGTGGACCAGAAATATAGAGAAATGAAAGCTTTGAATGAGGATGTCTACAAATGGCTAGAGAAAATGCCTCCTAACACATGGGTAAGGGCTTACTTCTCTGAATTTCCCAAATGTGACATTTTGCTGAACAACAACTGTGAGGTCTTCAATAGCTATATTCTAGAAGCTAGGGAATTGCCAATACTTAGCATGCTAGACAGGATAAAGTGCCAACTCATGACAAGGCACTACAACAAGCAGCAAGAGTTAGGAAAAGATATACAAGGTGCTTTCTATCCCAAGATTAGGAAAAAAGGTTGCAAAAATGCAGAGTTTGCAAATATGTGTTTTGCTTCACCATTAGGACCGGGTGTCTTCCAAGTGCAGATAAAGGATTACTAGCACATAGTAGACATCAATGCAAGGACATGTGATTACAGAAGGTGGTAGTTGACAGGTGTCCCTTGTTGCCATGCTTCTCATGCTTGAGAAGTGAGAGGATCTAGCCTGAAAGTGTACTTGCTAACTGTTATTCTGTGAAAGCTTTCAAAAATGCATATGGATTCAACATATGGCCTTACAAAGACAAATCTGAGTGGGAAAAGGTAAATGGACCTGAGGTAAAACCACCAGTGTATCAGAAGAAAGTGGGTCAGCCACCAAAGTCTAGGAGGAAACAACCACAAGAACTTCAAGGAAAGAATGGACCAAGGTTGTCTAGGCATGGTGTGGTCATTCATTGCAAGTATTGTTCAGATGCTAATCATAATTCTAACAGCTACAAGCTGAAGATGGGTTTCAGTTCAGAGGAAGCAAAGAAATTAGTGGCCACAACACATGCTATATTAGCATAGGAAGCTAAACAACAAGCTACACAAGCAACCAGAGACCAGCAGCCAACACCTAGAAGAGCAACCACGAGAAGATCTCCCTATCAACCAAGAGCTAAGACAAGAAGGACAGGCTAAAACCATGACACAAGCCAGCACAACACTAGTCAGTCAGATGCTGGGGGAAGTAATTTATAGAAATTGAATGCATATTAATAATGTTTGTGTTAGATTATGTGTTAACTAGTAATTTCATATAGGACTCTCAATCCATATCACTGTCTTAGCCTCAAGGTCCACTGCCAGATTGTGTCTTTATAAGCTCTAATTAGCCTATACCAAGACCTACACCACTAACAACATGCACAAAGGCAGGCAAGGCTGCTGCAGGCAAGGAAGAGGAAGGCAATAGGACCAAGCATTAGTGAAGGCAAAAGAGCACCTACAAGGAAGAGTAAGGAAGGGAAGGGAGCAACAGCTAATCTGCCTTGATGGATAGGAAGCAGTGGCAGCAACTCTTTAGAAATTTTAGGAAGCCATAACTAAGAACTTTTAGCTAACAAGCTGGTTTAGATCTTTTGCTTTCTTATGTGATGCCTGTTACACTTGCAAACATCTAAACAATTTCTAGGATGAAGCAATTATGTTACACCTTATGTGACTGCTATGAAATGCAATATCTGTCAATTACATGCATTTTGGCACTGAAATGTCAATTACATACTTTTGGCACTGAAATGCAATATCTATCATTTACAATTGTTGCTAGGAATGCAATATCTGTCAACTACAATACTGTTGAAATGCAATATATCCGTCAATTACAATTGCGGCTAAAATTTCAATAAGAGCACATTACAATTGATGCTGAAATTACAATTGCTGCTGAAATGCAATATCCTTTTTACATCCAGAAGGGGATCGTGACGCCTAAGAGGGAGGGTGAATTAGGCAACTTAAAATTCTAACCCTTGAACTATGGCCTCTTTTTCTAACCTTAGCAAAACCTATATAAAAGATAAACTATCTAAATCTGCAACTATGATTTTGCTAGTGTGTTGCTATCTCTACCGCAAAAGGAGTAATACAATCAATGTAAATGCGGAACCTAAAGAGTAAGGTAGAGATATGCAAACTTCTATCGACGACTTTGGTATTTTTACCTGAGGTATCGAGAAGCGCGTAAGCTTCCCCCTAGTCCTCGTTGGAGCCCCTCGTAAGGGCCAAGCTCTCAGTCGGGTAACTCCGTAG
The DNA here is from genome assembly GCF_019320115.1 of Miscanthus floridulus. Taxonomy (NCBI): domain Eukaryota; kingdom Viridiplantae; phylum Streptophyta; class Magnoliopsida; order Poales; family Poaceae; genus Miscanthus; species Miscanthus floridulus. The sequence goes on from NC_089580.1 coordinate 193,004,559, forward strand.
ATAGCCTTGGACCTTCCCCATGTGCAAGTGGGTCTTCGATGTGCCTTCCGGCAAGCCTCTCCCGGATGCTCCCCGCCATCTTCACTATCAAGCTTCCGGGCGAAACACCATGGGCCTTGTTCCCTCCGGTACACGGTGGCGGCTACACCACAAACGCGGTTGGTGTGATCTCATAAGACTACAAGGCCCTTCGATGTACAACAATGGTGCGTGCAAGCGCCGAGTGATAAGAGGTATGCAAACCTCACTAAACACTAGACCTAAACCTAGAGCAAGCACATAAGCGGTGGTCTAATCAACCTAAGCACTTCACAAAGTACCTACGCTAATCACCTAATGAAACACTAAGCACTATAGCAAGTGGATATCACTAAAATGGTGTATCAACACCCTTGGTATGTTTCCTCAGCTCCACCCATGTCATTTGGCTGGTTGGGGGTTGTATTTATAACCCCACTGAGAAAGTAGCCATTGGGGATGAAGTCTCGCTTTTCTGCTACTGACCGGACATTGGAGTCGTCCTGATCGGACGCGTCCGGTCGTTCTGATCGTTAGAGCTGCGATCAATTGATTGGACGCTGCTAGCGTCTGGTCACATTTTCGCCACTCTAAAACCTCTCTGTCCTTGATCGGACGCTGTTGTCCTACGTCCGGTCGGTTTGCCGCCAGCGTCCGATCACTTGCTGAGTGTGTTGCCGGACTAATGAATAGTGTCATTGGTGCGTCCGGTCGATTCACTTCTTTAGCGTTCGATCGCTACTGCTGACACCTACTATTGTTGAGCCACTGATTGGAGCGTCCAGTCACTTTCTTCCAGCGTCTGGTCCAGCATCCGGTAGCTTCTGTGAGCTCATTTCTTCAAGATCTTGCATGTGGCTTGGTTCCTATCTTCATGCTTGGACTTTGCTTGATATCTTGGGTCTTCTCTTGTGCTTCTAAGGCCTTGCTTATGGAGTTGATCATAGGATCATCACGTCGCCTTCGTCCAAGTCACGTCTTGCATCCTATTGAACTACAAAACAATCATTTGCAAATTCATTAGTCTAATTTGGTTGTGTTGGTCATCAAACACTAAAATCTAAAGTAAATAGGCCAAGGGTCCATTTTCCTTATAATCTCCCCTTTTTGGTGATTGATGACAACACGACCTAAAGCAAGCAAATAATAAAATTTAAAAATTTAAAAACTACCTACTTGCTAGGATGAAATGCAAGAGGCAAGATTATATGATGCTAAAAGATACTACTTGTAAGACTACATAAAACTTATCTTGCCCTTGCAAATGTCCCCATGTGGTATTGTGGATTTAAGACTTGCTTCCTACATATTCTCCCCATTACATAGGTTAATCCATAATCCACTATCCTCCATTTCTTGGACCATTACTACAAATTAATGCTTGCTTTTGGTCCTCTAAATTCTCCCATTTGGAATCAAACACCGAAAAGGAAGACATTAGTAGCACAAGGGAGGATCAAACTTTGTGATCCTTTGAGTGTAGAGTGAAGTAGATCACAAAATTTGACTCTTACAATATATAGACTAAGCTCTCCCTAAATATATGCATACATATGATTGAAGTCAAAGCATATGTATAATTGACAAAGCATTGCACAAGGGAATTTAATCTATATAATGCATGGAGAAAGCATATGAATATCAAAATGAAATCAACATAATGATATTAGTTTAGAAATACCACATGTAGAAATCAATTTGATTTCTACCACTTGCAATCGGTGGTGGATATTTGAAGTATGATGCTTAACTCCGATTACTCTATTTTCCTTGCAATGAGACTACTATACACATGATAAGCTTGAAAAATTGTTAGTCTTAAAGCATCCAACTTATAGAGTAACCTCCCCCTATATTTGTGCACACAAGTACGGAATACTTGTAGGAAACATACAAATTGATTTTAGAATAAAAAATACCACCTAAAAGATGACATCACATGAATGTGAGAGTCATTTTTGAAGGCGATATTCGAGTGAAATTATCTATAATTTAGACTTTATCACATATTAGATGAACAATTAAAGGACAAGCTATGTGCCGTGCTCCTAAACAATTTTAAACCATATAGGATTGCTCCAAGGAATAAGAATGAAACTGAGCAAGCCTACCATATGAAAAAACTACTGTATGCATGACCAAATATATAAGAATGCAAATGCAAACCTAGGCATGAGGAGTAACTAGATGCTAAAAGATTCCAATATAGGAAAATTTAAATCTAATACCAATTGAAGTAAATTGAATCTAGTTACCTAACATGGCAAGGGGAATTTGGGTCCATAGTATTCACTAACCCACTTGACAATGATTTTGACCATCATGATGCACCCCATGAATTGCATCCACACTTTGCCAAGTCTCTAAATTCTCCAAAGTCCATAGGACTTCTCACTTCTCTTTCGGGATCCAAACCTTTTTGATGCTCTTATGTTCGAGATGATTTCCTTTGGCACCCAAAACTGTTTAACCCCATTGTTGGCTTGCTTCTTCACCTTGATAGCCACCACCTTGTCATTTTTCTTCTTCTTCAAGAGATAAGGTGTGGTGGCCTTCTTGTCTACCTTGTTGGTGTAGGTGTTGGAGAGCCTGCTTGTTTGCCTTTTCTCTTTCTTCTTTGCTCCTCCCCCATTTTTCGCCTTGCACTCATAGGACTTATGACCTTCCTTGTGGCATACGTAGCAAACCACGGTTTGTCCTTCATCAAGCTTCTTCACTCCCTTGATGGTGTTATCTTGATGAAGTTGGACTTGCTTTGCCTTGCCTTTCACTTGAGTCAAGTCCTTGGTGAGGCGAGCTACTTCTTGCTTGAGTTGCTCATTCTACTTTGTAACCTCTTGTGTGCATGTATCTACAACAACTTTCTCAATACAAACTTGGTTGCACAAAGGTGAGTCTAAACATAAATCATTATAAGAAGTAGATGCATCCTTTTTAGATATGTTAGAACTTTTCCTTTTAGATGCCTTAGTGGGAGTTGTACTAACGGCTTCAAGATTAGCAACTTTATTAGTTAGCTCATCACAATGTTTGCACATAGTTTTCATTTTAGCAAGCAAACTTTTATAAGCATCTTGTGAGCTAGCTAATTTTTCTTTTAATTTTTTATTTTTCTTTACAAGTTGCTCGTCATTGATTATGCATGCATTTGTTGTTGCACTGGCCTCAAGTTGCTCAAATTTAGTAGATATTTGAACATTAAGATTAGTAAAATTCTCATATTATTCAAGCAAAGTTTTGTATGCTTCTTGTGAACTATCTAGCTTTTCTTTTATTTTTCTGGGCTTCTTTTGTTGACTAGTGCAAACTTTAGCACAATTAAGGTTTTATTGCACAATTTCTTCATAAGAAGACATTTCATCATCACTATTACTCTCACTAAAGGATGAGCTTTTGTTACCTTGTGCTATAAGCCACACACGAGAAGATCTTGATGATGAGTGCTTGCGCCCTCGCCTCTTGTGATGGTGTTCTTCTTCACTTGAAGAATCATCCCATGTTCTTATTGATGTGAGGGCTTGTTTCTTGCCTGCCTTCTTCTTTGTCTTGGGTGTGGACTTATTTGGACAAACTTCCACAAAGTGACCTATCTCACCGCATCTATAGCATCCTCTCTTTCTTTGCTTATTTTTTTATTGGTGAAAACGAGATCTTGAATTTGGATGGGCACACCCTTGACGTTGAGCTTTTGGAGCATCTTCTCCACCTTGTTGATTAGTTTGATTGATTCTTCATCAAGGTCGGAGGTGGAGGAGGAAGATTGATCATCACTTGAATCATCATCATCTTTAGCTTCTTCTTCTTCTTCACTTGAGGAGCTTGAGCTTGAGCTTGTCTCAACTTCCTTGCTCTTCATCTTCTTTTTCTCGCTACATGCGAGAGCTTTGACTTTGCTTGATGAAGAGGCTTCTTCTTGACCCATCTTGCGTGATATTTCAAATGCCACTATCTTGCCAATGGCTATGGTCGGAGTCATGGTGCTCAAGTCCTCCATGTTGTGGAGGATGGTGATGATGCTTGCATATTTCTTCTATGGTAGCACGAAGATGATCTTCCTCACGATGTCCACATCATCTAGCTTTGTTAATCCTATAGAATAGAGCTCATTGATAATTAGATTCAAACGGGAATACATATCACGAATAAGCTCATCATCATTCATTTCGAAGGAATCATAATTTTGTTTAGCTAGACAATGTTTTTGCTCACGAACATTAGTTGTGTCGTCATGGAGCTCTTGGAGTTTTAACCATATTTCATGTGTTGTATTTAAAGTGAATACTTGGTTAAACACATTCATGCTAAAAGGTTCAAACAAGTAATTTTTAGCTCTAGTATTGAAATGAATTTCTTTTTCATCACTCTTCGTGGGTTTATCGAGATTCTTAATGGGTTTCATCCTGTCATGAGTGACTCTCTAAACTCCCAAATCAACTGCCTCGAGGTAGTAAGCCATTCTAGCCAACCGGCTTCGATACCGATTGAAGGGGACCGTAACACCTAAGAGGGGGGTGAATTAGGCAACTTAAAATTCTAACCCTTGAACTATGGCCTCTTTTTCTAACCTTAGCAAAACCTATATAAAAAGATAAACTATCTAAATGTGCAACTATGGTTTTACTAGTGTGTTGCTATCTCTACCGCAAAAGGAGTAATACAATCAATGTAAATACGAAAGCTAAAGAGCAAGGTAGAGATATGCAAACTCCCATCGATGACTCCGGTATTTTTACCGAGGTATCGGGAAGCGCGCAAGCTTCCCCCTAGTCCTCATTGGAGCCCCTCGCAAGAACTCCCTCGTAAGGGCCAAGCTCTCGGTCGGGTAACTCCATGGATAGCCTCAGGCCTTCCCCACGCGCAAGTGGGTCTCCAACGTGCCTTCTAGCAAGTCTCTCCTGGATGCTCTCCGACGTCTTCACTATCAAGCTTCCGGACGAAACGCCGTGGGCCTTGTTCCCTCCGGTACACGGTGGCAGCCACACCACAAACACAGTTGGTGTGATCTCGCAAGACTACAAGCCCCTCTGATGTACAACAATGGTGCGCGCAAGCACCGAGTGATAAGAGGTATGCAAACCTCACTAAACACTAGGCCTAAACCTAGAGCAAGCGCATAAGCGGTGGTCTAATCAATCTAAGCACTTCGCAAAGCACCTATGCTAATCACCTAATAAAACACTAAGCACTATGCAAGTGAAGATCACTAAAATAGTGTATCAATACCCTTGGTATGTTTTCTTAGCTCCACCCGTGTCATTTGGCCGGTTGGGGGTTGTATTTATAAGCCCCACCGAGAAAGTAGCCGTTGGGGATGAAGTCCCGCTTTTCTGCTAATGACCAGACGCTGGAGTCGTCCTGATCGAACGCGTCTGATTGTTTCGACCATTAGAGCTGCGATCAACTAATCGGACGCTTCCGGTCGCATTTTCACCGCTCTAGAACCTCTCTGTGCTCGATCGGATGTTGTTGTCCTACGTCCGGTCGGTTTGCCGCCAGTGTCCGGTCACTTGCTGAGTGTGTTGCCAGACTGATGAACAGTGCCATTGGTGTGTTCGGTCGATTCACTTCTTCAGCGTTCGGTCGCTGCTGTTGACGCCTGTTGTTGCCGAGCCATTGATCGGAGCGTCCGATCACTTTCTTCCAGCGTCCGGTCCAGCGTTCGGTCGCTTCTGTGAGCTCGTTTCTTCATGATATTGCGTGCATCTTGGTTGCTATCTCCATGCTTGGACTTTACTTGATATCTTGGGTCTTCTCTTGTGCTTCTAAGGTCTTGCTTATGGTGTTGATCATCGGATCATCACGTTGCCTTCGTCCAAGTCACGTCTTGCATCCTATTGAACTACAAAACAATCACTTACAAATTCATTAGTCCTAATTTAGTTGTGTTGGTCATCAAACACCAAAATCTAAAGTAAATGGGCCAAGGGTCTATTTTCCTTACACATCCTACAGAAATCAAATACATCCAACTACAACAGTGACATTTTCATAGATGTGTCTAGCTCCTAATGCTGCTCTCTGAACCTCCTTTGCCTCCGGTTGCTTGTAACGAGAGCTGAGTATATGCACTGGAATCATGTTCCTTGATTATTAAATGAGCTGCTATGGTGAACTGTTAGTACAAGCCTGGTGCCTCCTTTCTAGAGCGACACTACAGTCTACACGGACTGCAGCCTATCTTGGCAGGAACTCGTGCTGTGAGAACGGATCTCGAACGTCATCATCTTATCGCATCGAGCAAAGCCGTTGTGGTCGTAGGAGACCTCGGAGATGCCCAGCGGCGTGGTGGCCGTGGAGGGGTTGACGGCAGCGGCGTGGTGGCCGGGAGGGGCGCCGGCAGCGCTGTTGTGGCTGGGGAGGGGGCGACTGCATCGCCGTGGTGGGAGGGGAGGGGACACGGCAGTGCCGTGGTGGTCGGGGAGGGGGCGGCGGCAGCGTGGTGGGCCGGGAGGGGCGACGGCAGTGCCGTGGTGGTCGGGGAGGGGGCGACTGCAGCGCCGTGGTGGGCAGGGAGAGGGCCATGGCAGTGGCGTGCTGGCCACGAGGGGGGATGGCAGCGGTGTGATGGTCGGCGAGGGAGCGACCGTAACGGCGTCGTGGCTAACGAGGGAGCGACACAACGGATTGAGCTCTCAATTGCATCGGATTGGGCGTGGTACCCATTTGAAACAAGGAAAATGGACAGAGGGGGCTAATTGCAATACGAGATGACGGTGTTCACGGGGTTAGCAGCGAACTGGGCCTAAACGACACAAAAACATAGATTATGGACTTAAGTAGTCGTTTTGAGAGTTCATGGACCGGCTTGACACACTCCAACAAGTTTAGGAGCCAATCATGCACTTTGCTCTTTTTTTAAAAAAAAAAATCTTCTCATAGGTGCATGGAGCCCCTATTACTACAAGTTTACCACAAAGTGTCGCGCTGTATATTGGAAAGCATACGGATTTGTACCGGTTGGAATTATGTGCGTTACCATTACGCTTGAGGTAGTGCCGACCGACGTGATGTGTTGTCTCATGCGATGCGCGCGCGCGGCTTCCGCTCGTCGGCTCGTGAGGAGGAGGCAGCGGCCAGACATGCATCATGCTCATGCATGGGGTCGATCCAGCACTTGCTAAATCGATTGGGACGAAACCCTATTTGACCGCCACCACACACAAAGGCTAGCTAGCTACTCCGTGCCGGTGCCGGGCTCGGGTCGACGAGCAGCCGACCGGCCGGACAAGCGATCCGTCGTCGCCGGCGCCTTTCGCCCTTTCGTGTGTGTGCATTCATTGCCTCACCTCACTTGTGAGAGAAGAGTAGAAGAGAGAGTTGTTGGGATCGGACAAGTCAGAGCAGTTGATTTGACGGCTCCCTTCTCGGGGGGTGGGAGGGGACGTACGGCGTCCGCCAGCAGAGGACGCCTGCCCGTCCGCCCGCCCGTACCCGTATTTTACTACTCGATCCATCGATTGATCAAGAGAGTACTGTACTCCTAGGAGTAATCGTCTCGTCCGCGCTCTGTGCTGCCAAGCGTGTGCGAATTTGGCGCATGCATCTGAATTTGGCGCTGCCTTGCTCGTAGTATTTTTCAACAAATAAATAATATTTTCTTTTCACAATAAATCAGTATAAGCTAAATTTTAGCGGGTGAACGTACATAGTGGCTAGCTATAGCCTACATGTAGGGGAGACAAAGAGAGCACTTCTTGGTTCAATCTGTGGCGTCGACAAGCGATGGTTGATTCACTATTGCTAGCGCCACCATTCCTAGGAGGACCTTTGTCCTGTTCGTTTGGCTAATAATCCATGATTAAAAGTACTATTGACTATTTTATTGTGAGAGAAAACTACTATTTTTTTTTGAAAAAGTACGGCTTATAAGCCAAACGAATAGGACTTAGAGCCGCAGCCGAGGAAGAAGCACGCCAAAATAGTGATTTTTTATGGGTAGCGAGAAAATAGAGTTGAATAGTTGATAGAGTTGGAGTCGAGCGAAGTTAGAGCGGGAGTCGTCGAGAGTGGGGAAAGAGCGTTACTAAGCTGGTATAAAAAAAACTACCTGGACTAGTATCATATAATAGTAGTGCCCCATCCATAAATAAATAAGCTTCTAGAGTTGTTCCTTAGTTAAACTTATAAAAGTTTGATTGAATTAATGGAAAAAACTATTGGTACCGAAAACATCTTTATTGTTGGAATCTTTTTTATTTGTGCTGGCGTTTTACGAACCGGCAGTGTGAGACGGCAACGGAAATCAACATATTCCATTGGCCTCACTTAAGAATCGCATGTATAAATATTTGCACTGGCCGCATGCCTATACAAAAAATTGTAATGCATATTTGAGTCTCTAAATGAATTTAAATAAAAAAATGTTTGTAGAAAAGTTTTAGACCTCTTCGGGTGCTGCAACTTTGGTTCATGCCATTTCTCCATCCGAGATCATTTGAAAAATTTAAAAAAAAAGATTTCAAAATAAGTAACCTTAAAACATAATTTCCCAACCTAAATGATTTCAAAACAAGTAACCTTAAGACATATTTTTTAAGCCCTAAATGATTTCAGATTAAAAAGTAGTAAATACAAAGTTGCAGTTATTTTTAAGTACTACAACTTTTATTTAGATCATTTCTCCATTCAAGATAATATAATTTTAAAAAAAAATAGATTGAGTATGGTCTCGAAGTTGATATATTTACGAAGGAACAAAGGATAGACTGTGAACGTTGTGTGAAACCAAGTATTGAGCCGCTGTTCACCGTGTCGGCGTGTTCCATGGCCGGGGGCAGGATGAAATTCTGTAAAAAAGCATTGCAGTTCAATCTGTCTTGATTTATTCTTTTTCATATTTCTTTAACGTGTTTTTTTAGTGCGACTGTGGGAGCAAATTAAAGTACTCCTACGAGAACTCGGGTAGCTAGCTGGGTTGTTGATTTCCTTATCCTTGTAGGAGTACATGTACACGCACGCACTGTGGGCAAAGTTACTGGCAAGGCTACAGTGGGCCGTAGTACTTTGCGGATTGGACCGCCGGGTGCCAAGAACCGCATGCGCTGTGGTGTTGTCAGGGCCACGCATGTGCCACCAAGTGTACTTTGTCCTCCTCTACGTACTAATCGACCCACCCCCCAGAAAATTTATTAATGGCCGGGATCGATCGCGGACACGAATGCATGGAGGATTGACGGATTTGGATGTGATGGCTTTCGCAGCAGCTACTAGGAGGAATCGGTAAAAGCCTATAAGGGGCCGTGCGGCTGCTCACAATTTCAGCCGGGATGTACTGTGCGTGGATGAAAAATACTGTTTATATTTTTATAAATTCCTCCAGATTCATTCAAATTGCTCCAAATTTCTCCAGATTCCTTCAAATGCCCATCTTCCGTACAGGTAACATAACGCGCGCGCAAGCGCAGCCACTGTGGTGGGATGGTTCTTCTACAGTGGAGTGGAGTAGTCGGTAGATCCCTTCTGCATCTAACTAAGCAAGCGAGATTAACGCAGCCGTAATCAGCGTACTAACTAAGCGCGCGCGGCCTGATTACTGCGGGTAAAACTCGAGCAGAGCACAGCTGATGGCCGGCCGGCCTCCTGAAAAGGACTGGGCGGGCGGGCGGCCAGTGAGTCAGAGCATGCACGTACCGAGTGAGCGATCAGGCGGCGGTGTGGGCGGCACGGCAACGTAACCGGCCAGCCAGCAGCCCAGCACGCCGGACCAGGGTCAGGCGGCGGCCCAGGCCCGGGGAGTATAAATGCCCACGCAGCCCGCACCACGACGGCCCGGCATGAAGCCCACATTGGCTCTGTTCGGCTTACCCCATATTCGACTTGTTCGGCTTATTTTTTCAGCCGGAACAGTATTTTTCTCTCACAACAATTCAGACGGAACAGTGTTTTTTCAGCCAGTTTCAGCTATGTTTCAGACCAGCGAACGGGGCCATTTTTAGCCCGGCCGAGCATGGCCCAGCGGGGTGGCTTGCGGGCCCGGACTGACACGACATGAAGTAGCAGGCCGTGTCTGGGCCTTACCCCAGGCACGACGTGCTAGCCCGGCACGGCCCGACCTACAACAGCATGCTCGGTAGCGGTCCGGTAGCAAATTAATTCATCTATAGCCCAACAACTCCCAACCCTAAGTGTACCTCGGACTGACTCGGCTAGTTTCACCCCGTCGTCAGTTGCGTGCCGTCGATTCCACTCCCCACCTGCTTTCCATCCGTGACTAGCCGCAAACGCGAATCGCCACGTCACCTCCTCTCCTCGCCATCCACGTCCCCCAGCACTGCCCATGGTCACCTCCTCGCCCCTCCCCGCACCACCGACAGACGAGCACGACGACCATCTCCTCTACGCCCCCCGATTCGAGCGCTGCGGCCTCGAACACACCGCCGGCGGCCACCTCCTTGCCCCCCGCCGGCGGCCTCGAGCGCACCGGCCACGAGCGGCGACGGCCACATCCTCCATGGCCCCGGCGCAATCGCATCGCCCACGGCGGCCCTGCTCCCTTCCCCTCTCTCTGTCGTGGGCCTTGGGCTAGCCCGACCCGTTGTCCCGGGCGTGTTTTCGGGCCAGCCCGGCATGAAAAGCGGCCCGATAGACCGTGCCTGGGCCGTAGGTCAGGCACGATGCCCACCTCGGTACGGCTCGGGAGGCCCGACGTGCTGTGCCGGCCTGATCCCATCGTGCCGTGCTTGGCACGGGTCCATGCCGGGCTGGGCCGGCCCGGACCGTTGGACATCTATACCGGGGAGGGGGGACGGAGAGCCCGAGCCGGGCCGGCGCCTCACGAATCGCGAGGCAGAGAGAGAGACCCTCCCCACCGAGAGACTGCGACTGCGAGCCCCCGAATTGCGGCCAGTGGCCAGGTGGGCGCAGCCGCGCAGGCGCACGAGGGACCGGGGGGACTACTAGCTCGGGTCGGGGAGCCACTGGCAGCCTGCCCGCTGCCCGCACGCCGCGACGCCCGAACGCAACCAAAACCACCACCACGGCAGCCGCCTCTTTTTCTGCTCTGAATTGCTGCCTCCCCAGCCGGCAGCTCCCCTCGCGCTGGCTAGCTGCTCCGAATAGCAAGCAAAGGGAGGCAGCCAGCAATCACGCCCGCTCTACACCCCCACCAGGCCAGCTGCCAGAGGCCACCGCCGCTCCCTCCCCTCGGCCCGCCCGAGCGAGCGCGTGCGCGGTCCATGCGTGCCAATTGGCTCGCGCCCGCGCGCACGCTCTCTCAGTCTCAGCCCCAGTCTCAGCCTCAGTCGCTGCTCTCTCCCTCCCTCCCGCTTCCTAGCGAGCTCGTCAGCTGCAGTACCTTGCTCCGCCTCCGAGCCCGGCGCGGCGGTGCGTGCGAGCGGGATCTGCTCTCACGGGCGCGCGGCCGTCCATGGGCTGGCCGCCGAGCAGAGGTTGGGGCCGGCGACGACGGGGCCTGTCCGCCGCGCTGCTGCTCTTCGTCCTCCTGCTGCTGCTGCTCTTCTCCGCCCCCGGTACTGCACTCTCACACGCACAGGCACACGGCCGCAGCACATGCCGAGCCCGAGCTTAGTATGTTCTTTGCATTCAAATCGCTGGGAGCTCACGCCATCACGCCATGTCTTGTCTTGCCTTTCTGCAGGGACGTGCACGCCGGTGAGGGGGAGCGGCGGGGTGGCGCTGGCGACGACGACGAAGGAGGAGGACGGGTACTCCTGGTCCTGGGACGGGAGCGGCGAGGCGGCGCGCCGGGGGCTGGTGGGGCCGGGGTCGTCGCCGCCCACGTGCCGCAGCCGCTGCGGGGGCTGCAACCCCTGCCGCCCCGTCCACGTCGCCATCCAGCCCGGCCGGAGCTTCCCGCTCGAGTACTATCCGGAGGCCTGGCGCTGCAAGTGCGGCAACAAGCTCTTCATGCCCTGATCGAGCCTCTGACCCGGCAACGGCGGCGCCACCTCTCCCTGCTGCGCACACGCTGATGCTGAGGCCCATGCTGGTGCTGGCGCTGGTGCTTCGCTGGAGCTCACTCTACAGCCACGACGATGCAGCTGCTGCCTGCACGTACTGCACGCAGGGGACTAGAGGAGGCTAACTCTACTAGTGCTGCTGCTGGTGTAGAGAGGGACATGGAGAAACACGGCAAGGAAAAAAAGAAGGTTCTAGGTGAGAAGAGGACACGAGACGAACAAGAAATTTGCCCGAGATAACAGACCATGGAACATGGATGGAGGCCTCGATTCTAGTACCATTCTAATGATTGGAAGAACATTTGCAGGGTTCTTGGAGACTGATACACGAGCTAGTCTGATACTCCCTACTCTATGTTGTAAGTAACCGGTTGTGTGTTGTGTGTGTACAAAGAGAGAGACGTCGGTGTCGCCATTTTTTTGTTCTTTTTTCTGCCTTTTGCTTCCTGCCGCTTCCTTTCGCTACGGTTCTTGGGATGTAGTCCCTGCGATTATGATCTGTGCTGTGATTCTGTGGACTTCTTGGTCGTTCGGGCATACTAACTTTTATGCGATTATGATCTGTGCTATGGTCATCCAAGCATAATAACTTTGATCATCTTGTACTCTTTTATTCTAAATCTTTGTCATCTCGTTGCTCCGGATAGATCGAGCTAGGGGATGAGACCTGAAAACAATTTCTTCCTTCAGGCCCTTGCCTGTCATCAGGGTTGTCTAATCTCCATCTTATGGCCAGTGCATCCGTGCAGTCAGGAGGTACTGAAAACATTCTCACACAATATTTAGTTTGGGAAATACGTACATTTGGTGCCGGGCTAGCTTCGACTTACGGAGGTGAAGCTGCCTTTCCGATACTCTTGCTCCGGCTTTGGCTTTGGCTTACGCGGTTGTGCAGTAAAGCAAGGTACTAGCACAGAATAAACCCATAGTTTGTGGGATTAGGGCACTTCCAATGCAGAAACCACTATAGTTTCTATGGGCATTAATTATACTGCCACCTAAGCATTTTGCTGATGTGGCAAGGTAGTTATTGAAGAGAGAGAACAAAAATTATAGAAACTGAGTCTAAGTTAGAAACCATGTCTACACGAGAACCCAAACACGAAGGGATGTGATTGGTAGCGAATGGAGAGAGTGTATGTGATTGGATAAAAAGTTGTTCTGTAGAAACTATCCATTAGAACCATGATTTCTATACATAGTATCTATAAAAATTAATAGGTATAGAAACTATACGTAGTTTCGGAACTGCCCTTACATGGGCTAGCAGTACGCTGATCTGCTGCATGCCCATCAGACACAGGGCTAGTTCAATCATCGTTGCATTATACGCCCTTTTCTTTTTGATTAAAAGTATTATTGAGAAAAAAATATTATTTATTAACTGATAAATTATAATTTATAAACCAAATACGACCCGTAATCCTTCCTCGGCAGGCTAGGCTCCATTTTGTGTCATTCAGGCACGCAACTTGAGGCCAGCACCTGCAGCTTTCCCCTGCGGAAATGGTGGTTTTGCTCATTGCTTCTCTTCAACCTTTGCTCATTCCTCTCGCCTTGGACTGTTATGCGTCCCGTCACTCTATGACTAGCGTTTCCAACTTCTTTCATTACACCTTTACTTCTATATTGCCAAACATAAGTGTCTCACCATAGTACACATATATTAGTATTTTTTCACAAAACATTTTCAAAGGTATTAATACTCACTAGAATCTAAATGCATATGCAATAAATTAAAACATCCAGTGGTATTTTGATAACCATATTTTTTGACGAGTTTCACCCCTCTTAATAGAACGGCTATCTATTCTAAATACACTCACACCCACTAGGTGTCTTGAGTGCCAAAACAAAAAGCTCCTATTAAATATACCTTTGCCTTGAGCCTTTTATTTTTCTCTTTCTTCTTTCCTAAGTTTAGAGCTTGATCACAATCATCACATGTCCACCAACTTCATTATGGACTTCATCTTTGCTCCAACACTTGGTGTATACTAACCTATCTCATAATCACTTGGAGCCAAAGGTTAGTACCTAGGGTTTCATTAATTCACCAAAACCAAACTAAAGCTTTCAGCATCCAATTCTGATATGAACATATTTGGACAGCTTGGATCGAATTTACTGAGAAATAGGCCAGCAAGCATGAACTGTATGTTGCTTATGGTTGCTCTTTCTGTCCCTTAGGTGTGGTTGTATGAATGGTAGTGTCGGTGTTTTTGAACCACCGACGATTAAATTTGTATTTGCGCGTCTGGTTCGGATGGTGTGCTCAAATGATACAAGGGTTTATACTGGTTCGGGCGAAACTTCCCTACATCCAGTTTACTGCTGCTCGTGTTACTGGCACTTGGTTTGCAGTAGGGGTTACGAACGGACGAGAGAGGGAAAGGATCCCAAGTCTCTAGTGAAAGAAGTGAACGGGTGTTGAGAGCTCGATCGTTGCTCAGCCCCGTGCTCGTGTCGTGCTCTTGTGTTTTTATCTCGTGGTTCGGTTTCGTTCGGATCCGGATCCCCTTTCATGCCCCACCCTGTTTCCCCTTTTATAGGCGAAGGGAAAGCACGGGTTACAGCGGAGGAAGAGGAGAAGAACGAGAGAGAGAGAGGGAAGAAGGCTTCCAGGATCGTCGGGTCCTTCTCCTCCTTCACACGGGTCCTACCGATCCTGTTGATGTCAACAGGGACGGCTCTACGTCGCGGCCCTGTTCATCGCTGGCGCCATGCGCAGGCGTCATCTGCCGGTCATGGCGTTCCATTCCGTCCCAGCGGACGTCGTGGTAAACTGACGCGTCTGTCAGCGTTCGTACGAGGGTTAGGCAGAATAGCACCGGCACGCCCGACGCTGTTCTTGATGTGAATTCTCAGGTATGACCCATCATGGCCACGGGTTATATCGAGTCATGTCAGTCTCTTCCCTGATGTCAGAGTTTTGACTCAGGCCCATACGCTTGGACCTGGAGTGGTTGGTGGCGGTATGAGTCTCCGTTGGGCGAGACGGAGTACTAACCTAAGAGAGGAGCGGCTGCCGAAGGGCGCGCTCATGGCGAGTAGGAACGACCCCCAGATCCGATAGCACTCATCGCGGTTGTTGCCGGATCAGTTGGATTTCTCCCGACGCTCGCCTAAGGTCGCTTTTTTATTTTATGTGAAAACAGCATGGGGAGAAGAAGCACGGGAAAGAAAGCCGATACCGAAGCGCTGCGTTTGGGGGCCTTTGTCCGATTTTTTTCACCGGAAACAGCTGAGAAGCCGTTCCAAACAAGGTCGTAGACTACTGTAGTACTATTGTAGCATATATGGAGCCGGTGAAGCTTGGAATCCTGGCGGCTCTGCTAGCTCTTCCTCTTATTCAGTTTATTTTTTACCTCAAAAATCAAAACGACTCCTTGCTACTCCCTTTGTCCTTTTTTTATTTACCGTTCTTATTTTTCGAGAAGTCAAACGTACTTAACTTTGACTAAATATATAAATATAATATTAATATTTATAGTACCTAATTTGTAACATTAGATATGGTTAAATCTATTTTCTTAGTAAATTTATCCAGAGATACAAATATTGCTAATATTTTCTATGAACTTAATCAAATTTGAGAAAACTTGACCGACACGAGTGCCACGGTGACACTTACTCCCTCCGTCCAATAAAGAATGCAATTCTAGCACAATATCGTTGTTTTATATCTTATAAGTTCGATCAATTATAGATAAAAAATATTAATATTTATGATATCAAATAATTATCATTAGATTAATTCTGAAATATATTTTTTATAATAAATTATTTTGGAACCGTAAATGTGAATACTCCCTCCGTCCAGGGAAAAAACGCAATTCTATACTAATTATTTTTTGAGCTAGAAATTTTTTGTGGGCATACTGTTGGGAGGGTAGTGAGGCCTTGTTTTCTAGGGTTTCTCGTCTCAAAACAGCTTCGGCTTTTAGAGAATCTTATACATTATAGTAAAAAGCTAGTTTTTCTTGAGAAATTAAACTAGGAATCGGCAAAACTGGAAGAAAATAGCTGCAACTCCGAAAGAAGCCCTGCTAATAGCAGGGACACTGAGCCTTGTCCTGGAGCATTTTTTAAAAGCCTACTGCGAAGCTGGCCGGAGATGGTACAAGAGTCCTAAAAAAGGGTTACAGCCTACGACACCAAAAAGCTTACAGCTCTCGTCAAGTACTAATGCGTCACTCTCATTTTTTTTTAGCTAGCCAGGGTACAGCTGCTGTTGGAATCTGGATAATAGTAGTACTAATAAGTAATAACAAAGATAAAAAAATTACTGATGACTGCTGCTCTTTTACAAACGTAAATAAAAGAAGCTGCTGAGTCCGTAGGAGATGGAGCAAAATCTGTGTGCTTAGCTTATCCAACTGCTGACGACGCTTTCCCTGAAAATCTGCGTTCTTGAACCTGTCTACAGTTCTACAGCTCCCGTTTTCTCTCGAAACGAAAAAGGGTGTGGGCAGTGGACGGTTGGGTTGGGAACCGTCGCAGTTTGCGCCGGCGCAGCTGCCAAAGCCTCGCCTGACGCCTGTTCGCTTCCTTCTAACAGTATTCTTGGGAGCAACGTTGCTTGCTCTTGCATTGCAGCAATGCGATGCTCGTGCTCATGCTCGCCCGCCCTGTTGCTGTTGCTGTTGCTGTTCGTGAGCAGCGCAACCACTTCCCCGATTCCCTCCACGCAGAACAGAACCAAGGGACAAGCTAGAACGCGGAGCAGTAACACAGAAATAAGGAACAATCTGAAAACAGCCCCCAGCTGTTGGTGCTTGCTCGTAGTAACACAGAAACAAGCATCTTTCTTGTCCGACGATGCAGGCCAGCTTCTGTAGCTGGGGAAACATGGGGAGCGACCTGCGTGTCTCGGAGCGCATGCAATGCGCTGCACTGGATTGCCCTGCTGATTTCATTTGGAGAACCAAACGTGATGGTGTGATGGACAGCAACAACTCAGTCAGTCAGTTGTTAGCCTTGTCAGTTGCACAGTCTAAATATGTTCATGGTGGATGCAAGTGGATGGTCAATTTGCAGTTTTGCGTTGTTAATTACAACTGGGTTTAGTACTGTTTTTCAGTATTTCAGCATGATGTCCGCCTGCAAAATTGGCAGTTTCTCTGTTCTACAGAGCTTACATGTTTCGACAGTTTCGTCGTCCACGAACACACTATCCGACCAGCAAGTACTATAGTTTATTTCCAGTCGCGGGAGGCCCAAGGACAAATCTCTACTGAAGAAGCTGTGGAGGTCCATATGTTGATGGAAGACTCTGGGCCCATGAAAAGGCACTAGGACTCTCGGGCCATTACATGTCCGTCGTAGCCCATCATCACTGTTCATGGAAAGGAAACACGCCGCTTTATGGCCTGTTATGTGGTTCACTTTTATGAAACCGAGAGGAAGATAAATCTTATAATAATAAAGTATTTCAAATGATTCTGGCGAATACAAATACTTAGCGTGTTCCTTCTATTTTAACCAGCAGTCTAGCACAACACCCATGATCCATGCATTGCCAGGTAAATACAAATTTTATTACTACCTGTTCTTATAAGAGTAGAAGAAAAAGGAAATGATGAACTGAATGCAATAAATCCAAAACATCAAAATAGCCTAATTTTATCTGTCCTCTGAAGTAAAAAGGCTCTGAACATTCGGGTACCAATGTCACCCAAAAGTCAGAGAGAAGAAAGAACACTATCCTCTGTCCTCTGAAGCAAAACTCTGTCATAATCTTATCTGAATCTGATCAGAAGTTCAGAGCAAGCAAGTTAAGTGCAGCTACCCAATGAGGAGTCAGTTTATTTATCCCAGTATTCACAGAAGCACTTTATTCCATATCAACATAAAATGATCCGGGTAACAACATCTCCTACACTGCAAATCAACCACCAAAAGTAACCGTGCAGCAGTACAACACACATCCAAAAGTGTATCCCTAACAAGCTATCAACTCTATACTGTCCCGTGGATAAAAACAGTCTAGCGCTACCGTGGGATGCTCCATCCTCGACCTATATCGCCTGACCGACGGCCAGTGAGACCACGAGCAGCAGTGGCAGTAGAATTCGCTGTGAAATGGATCCTGTAGAGTTACAAGGCAACAGCAGTAGGTTAGTTACCTGAATCCTTGCATGAAAACACACACGCATACATTTGAAAGAACTTTGTACCTGGTGCTCCTGCATGGCTTTGGTTAGAAATGCTCTCAGAGCCAGGTGGTGCAGGGGGGCTGTTTGAGGAGGGATGAATACCTATGCTTGCGCAATCTGCGCCGAAGGAACCTGCAGTGGCGGCATGAATTATTAGGGGATGAAATATGGCAGCCCGTGTTTCGGAAGGCAGATCGCTTGTGGCGTTTGATCTTACAGTTCTGAAAGCAAGGCATCGTGGTCATGTTGAGAAGGTTGCTGTGACCCTCCTTGCACTCACAGTGGTAGCTGAGACCAGAGCCGTTCTTCCTACATGTGCCTCCAGCGCCGCAGTATGCCAGTTCACAAGCTGTAGGTGTGGAATGGCACAGGCAGAATTTAAAATCAAAGATATGGCATGAAAACATCATGGTTACAGCAAAATCATATATGTTTCAGGAGTAATGAGATGTGGAAATTACGGTCGAGCGAGAAGTTTTTAGGTGCTGGCAAAGGCGTCAGTGCTAGTGCTGGTGCTGGTGCTGGTGAACCATTGGAACAAGAGCTGTCAATGGAACCTGCAAGGAAATACCATGATCTGATCATTTGAAACGATATGAGGACGCATCAATAAAACTGTTGCCAGGACAAAAAGAAAGCTGTTGCTATAAGGATATTGATGGATATCCAGGTTAAATTTGTATGTGACGTTGGAAGATAGAGGCAGCTGCAGGCAATTAATTCAGAAGTCACGCGAACGTGAAGGCTGAACAAGTAAATAGACTAATAAAAGGCATCATGTAATTTTCAGCAGCATTCCTTGTGGCGTAAAATGCATAAAGCCACTCTGAAAACGATACTGCACCCGAACACTCCAAAGAATGCCATCCATTTTCTTACTGATGGAGACACGCCCTGAGCTTATGAAACCGTCTTCTCTTCTAGCAGTAGAAGAGACCGTAGACTGACAACGAAACTGAAATGCCACAGAAGGTCCAATGAAGTGCATATGCATTCAGACTTTTCAGTCCTGATGAACAGTACTTCCCAAGGTTGACTAAAAAAAGGACTTGCCGAACATTACATTAGTATACTTTTCCTTCAAAAAACACTACATTAGTCCGGTAGTCCCGATTGGGTTTGCACGCAATACATGTGGGTGCATAATGCGTGCAAAGTACAACTGCAGCCCCCCAACATCAGACTTTTTCAGATGCGTTTCATGTCCTGAATTTTTAAGTCTTGCTATGATTCTGTCCCTAATTCAACATATCCGCTATGAAGATCTTTGGGCTGGCAGGAGCAGAACACGATCCGGCGAAGTTTGGTATACTAGTACTAGTACCCTACCTACTGAATCTGGCCGAACTGATGATGAGTGCGCACTACTCTCCCAATATCCGTACGCACCCGGGCTATGTATCAGGGAGCAAAATGATCATATACTCAAATAAAGCAGACAAGAGAAGAGAAGCTGGGGTGGCTGTTAGTTATGCGTCGACCCTGACGGCAACAAACAAGAAGGAAGCACGCACGGTGCGGATGGCGGATGGTGTTAGCTCAGATGTGCTGGCAGGCCATTCGTGACTTGTAAGCTAGCCCAACCAGGCAACGCAACACGCGCGACGCGAGAGTGATGACTAGTAAAGAAAGCAGAATATTCAGTGAATCACTGATAGTATATGTATGTGCTGTACTTAATTGGAGGCCGTCCTACTTTACTTTACTTTACAATACAGATACAGAGGAGGAGTGAGCTGATGGATCGGAGGAGAGTGTCGTGCTTACAGTTGGGGACGACGCAGGGCAGGAACCTGAGGCTGTCGCCGACGTGGAGCTGCGTCCAGCCCGGGCGGCAGTCGCAGCGGTAGCCCAGCGTGCCCGGCGCCACCGTGCAGTTGCCCTGCCCGCAGGCCACCGTGCTGCATATGGAGTCTGCGACCGAATGAGAAGAATCGTCAAGGATCGGGGTTCGGACTTCGGAGAGTCAGGACTCAGGAGGGTGCTCGTCGCGCGCTTACTGATGACGGGGGAGAAGATGGGTGCGAGAGGGGAGAAGAAGTCGGCGGCGGAGACAGCGCTGAGGGCCAGGAGCGCCACCGCCACGAGCGCGGGCGCGGCGGCGCAGGGAACCCCTCCTCGGCTTCCTACCGCCGCGAGCATCTTGGGGTCGGGGTCGGCTCCGCCGCGTGTGGGCGGTTGTGTTCGTTCGTCGTCGCTTTTCCGTGTGTGGGCGGGCGGTTGCGTTTAAGTGGGAGGGAGGGAGGGGCGGTTGGCAGGCGAGGCCATGCGGGGCGGGGGAGCTTTTATGACTCTCGCCTCCCTGGATTGACTCGGCCGCCGAGGCTCGACGATGCAGCAGCAGCAGCCGCCGCCGCCGCCAGCAGACCAGGAAATGGCGAAGTCAAAGCGAGCTCCCAGGTGGCGCTGCCCGTGAGGCGTGAGCCCCATTTGGCCATTTGTTTTTTTTAAGGCTTTTACATGTAGGTATGCCATTAAAAAATATTGTAATTACACATAAGTTATTAAAAAAATTGACCACGACTGTCATCGTTCTGAACTTCCTTGCTCTTCAAGCCATTCCATTAGTGTTATGATTGTTTTTCACCGTTACATGTGGGCCCAATCATAATATCCCAATCATAATATCCCATCCCTATCCTCTCTCTCAAACTCTCTCTCTCTCAAACTCGATCTCTCTTCTCGTGCGTGCGGCCGGGGCGGAGCTTGCCCGCGCCTACGCCTGCGACGGATGGCCGGGGCCGAGCTCGCCCACGACGGCCAGGGCGGAGCTCGCCCGCGCTCGCGCCCATGGTCCATCGCCATGCCCAGCTGGTAACCTCACCGCCGGCCCTAGTGCCACGCCACTTCCGGGCAGTAGCTTCGCATGGACGAGGCCTTCGCGCGCGCAGTGGAGGACGGGCTCAAGCTCACCAAGCGCCTCGTGCTGCCCAACGGGGGCGGGCTGCCTGCGCCGCGCCCGCACCTGGCGATGGAGCGCGGGAACAACGACCCCGCCGCCGTCGCACTGCTGCGGCAGCAACTCATGCCCACGGCGCCCATGGCGTACGCGGTCGTCGTCGACATGGGCGCCGTCGACAGCCCCGACGTGCCCAGCTACCAGCCCCACGTGTACGGACGCCTCGACCCGCCCGCGCTCATTCTGCTCCAGATGCGGGAGGTCGACCTACGCGTCGACTGCGCCGCGCGCGGCCGGGTGCGCTACCGCCGAGGTCGCCCTGCGCGCGTGCTGGTGGCTGCACTGCATCACGCGCAGCCGCGCGTGCCACTGCCGCATCGTCATGCCCATGGGTCACCAGTTCCAACATCCCCGCACTCGATCCTTTCCTTACTCTTTGCTTTTTCGATGGATTCGTTTTTTTCCCGCCCTTTACTATCGATTGTTGCTACTGTTCTGCTAGATTTAGATCTGGTTAGCGCTGATGAGGGGGTATTATGGACCTTTATACTGACCGGACCCACATGTAACGGTGAAAAACTAACAGAACACTGACGGAATGGCCTGGAGAGCAAAGAAGTTCAGAACCGTCAAATTTTTAATGATTTATGTGTAATTACAAACTTTTTTAATGACATACATGTAAAAGCCTCTTATTTTTTAGAGACGTGTCATTTGTCCTGTGTCCGGTCGTCTCGCCACTGCCGTGTGATTGGTTGTGATTATTTCCTATGTTTTGAAACGTTATTCTTCTTTTATAAAGGCCAAATCATAAACAGGTACTGTCTAACACTTTTATAAGAAAACTGCAACTAGTCTCATTTTTTTAATTTAAAATAAATCAATTATGATCTTGTAGAGATCAAATCAGATTTTTGTTATTTTCTAAAAAACAGAACACATCTTTCAAATTAGTTAGAGAACAAAATTTATCCGGATTTAATAGTTGGAACGTATACGTATACGTTACACGACCTTCTTGTTCAAGACTGCAAATCAGACTTATGTGCAACTTGATGGGCTCTGCAGCCACCCTATCTCCGTCTGCCATGTTGGAGAGCCACGTAAACAAACCCAGGTGCTCAAACCAACGCAGGGGGTAAAATAATTGGCTTGGCAAAGTTTAATGTGCTGAATATACATGGTTCTGTAGTTCGTGAGATTAAGCAAGTCATTCACGATACCTTATAAAATAGGTCCTACGACGATACGATCACCTGTTCATTTGTTGGTTTCAACCAGCCCAAACCAGCCAATCAACAGTGTTTTTCTCTCACATAAAACCAGCACCAGCCAGCTCAAACTAGCCCAGAAACCAACCAGCAAACAGGCCGAATGAACGAAGACAACAAAATAGGTCCTACAAGTTAGCTCTCTTGGTAGGGCCATGCATCCGTTAAATTGGGTTTAACTTTTGGAGTGATCGATTAGTTACGATGCTGCTTTCTTCTCGTGCTCATGAAATCTTTGATACATTATTCATGTTGTTCTTTTCTTTTGCGGATTTCAATTTTTCACTCTTCTCTTCACTTCGGAGTGTTTTTTTTAAGTCAAAGGCACCTCCTTTAGTGCTCTCCCGCAGATATATATTAGATTTTTTTAAAAAATAGAAAGAAAACAAAAACTCCCATTCTTGCTCGACATGTGGCCGTTAACCTGAACATTCGTGCATCCGCAGGGACGGCGATGCATATCCTCTCACTCAACGTTCCCGTACACAAGAAGAACCATAATTCGAGTTCAAACACGGAAGCAAAGCGGTTGCATTTGATTGATTGGATCGTCGCCACCTGCACGCCTTCAAAATGGAGTTAGCAATCAACTCATCGCCAGATGGCCTCATGGGGTGTTCATATATCCGCCATGAAATGGGGATTTTTTTTAATATTTTTTATAAACTAATTTTAAATCTAACACTGTTTAATTTTTTTCTTCTAAAACTAACATTTTTGGGCGCGCCTATTTTCCTGGCGCGGCTAAACGCCTATGTCTTGTCATGCATGGTGGCGCGGCGAGAGGAATGACGTGGCGACGACCGGGACGCTGACCGGTGACGTGGCAGGGTCTGCCGTGCCACCGATCTTGACGCGGCTCTGCCGCGTCCTGATCGGTGGCGCGACAGAGCCAGGTGTTGAAATGTTGAGTTATATGTGTTTATGTACTAATGTCACCTTATTTAGGTGTTTTCAATGGCGAAGTATCGTTTCAAGGAGTGATTGTATGGTCCTAAGAACCAATAGTCGGAAGAACCGCCAAAGGTTAAGAAAAAGAAGAAAGAAATGGTAATTTACAAAGCACCTCCTGTCATGTGCGAATGTGGTGTTAAATCCAACTATGGCCTAGTCCCTTCGGAACTTGGAATAAGCCATTATTATGGTCATATGGTTGACTATGATGAGGTTGGTTATTTTTGTGGTAAACATAAAATCATATTTTGTTTCTTTTGCTAAGACATATATGATATAATTTTTTATTTGAATAGAGGACTAGGAAATGCATGTAGGAATATTATGATGGTCAAGCTAAATTCTTGAATGGACTGAAGGGGAGACAAGTAATTGTACGGAAGAGAGGATATGGACCTGACTACGCCAACCTATTCGTTAAACATCACAAGACAAAATGTGTGAGTTTACTAGACAGCGCGATATTCGTAACCCGATCGATATTGGACTTAACAAATGAGGATTGGAGAAACAGAGAGTGTTAGAGGAGGAGAGGGCAAGCAAGGAGTGAAGGAGGTAAGGGAGGAGACAAGAGTACAAATGCAGGTCTTGAATGAGCATATTGTTGCATTATGTGCCTGTCGATGTTTTACCACCGATAGCCTGCCACGGGGGTGCCCGGGGCAGTATGTTCGGGTTTCGGCGTATGCCGAACTCGATGGTTAACGCAAGACACAGTCGATTTATCCTGGTTTAGGCCCTCGATCGTAGATCGAGTAATAACCTTACGTCCAGTCGACGTTAGCCTTTGCGTTGGATTGATTGTCAAGTGTTGTGTTGTACAATGGTCGTGTGTCCTGTCCCAGGAGTCCTGCCCTCCTTTATATAGTCAGGAGGCCAGAGTCCTAGTCCGTTTACAATGAGATTTCCTAGTAGGATTACTTAATAGCTATACTACTAAGATTACATGGGGAGAGTCCTGGTTGGACTAGATATTCTCTCTCCCTTGCGGGGTATCCTGTGGGTCCCGCATCGATAAGCCCCCGAGCACTTCATGGTTGAGCTCCGAAAGTCTCGCTTTGCTTCTTCAAGTCTTGTTGAGTAGGAACAAAATGTCATCCGAGTACTTTCTGGAGTGAATCCTTATAGCGCTTCTTGGGATCTTCGAGTGGTGAGTGCTTTTTGAAGAAAAAGTACATCCACCTGGTTGTAGCCCCCGAGCCTCTCGCTATTTGGAACAAGGAGCTGGAGGATCTTGTCTTGAAGTTGCTCTGATTGTTCGTTGAAGTTTTATGAAAAAAGAACTCGAATATGGCTCGTTCCGGGTTCTTTTTGTCGTAGTGTCTTGAAGTGATCTGCGTTGAGGAAGTCTTTTGGTGACGTGCGCTTTTTCGAAGAAAAAGTGCACTCACTGAGTGTAGCCCCCGAGCCTCTTGCTATTTAGAACAAAAAGTTGGAGGGTCTTGATTCTTGTCTTCAAAAAATTCTATGGCTATGTATCCTGCTTTCTCCGAGTTCTTCTCTTTTAGAAAAGAAGTCGGATGAAGAGTCTTGATGTGTTGTCGTCGTTGTAGTCTTGAGCTTCTTGTATTCTTGGTCCTTTGTCTTTGGTTCCGAGCTTCTGGGGGGTAGTCGAAATGAAAGGCCAAGCTCCCTAGCTTAGTGTTGATTAAGCTATGATGTTGGTCGAGGCCTCGAGCGTATATCCGTGTTGTTTTGTTCGGAAAGAACTCGGATGCGAGGTCTTGGCGTATTCTTTGATAGTCTGCTGTTGTCAGATGTAGTTGTATGGTGGTGGTTGAGTGTAAATGCCTTTTGTTCACAGGTTGTACTGTGCTGGTATATTCTTCCGAATATGCCCGTCTTCGAGTACTGCCTCTTCTCGCCTGAGTCGTCCATTATTGTGTCTTCCTTACTATCTTTTCTTGTGTATCGATCTTTGAAAGTATAGCAATTTCCGATGGTGTGCCTCCCACTAGGGTGTAATGGGCTACGTATGTTTTCAATGTCATCATATCTTCTGGGTTTGGTAAACTTCTTTGATTTATCGGCCATTGCCATAGTATTGTCTGGTCTACGTTTTCTTTCTTGATGTCTGCTGTTTCGATGATTTTGCTTGTCCGAGTTGTCCTGGTTGTTTCTGTCCGGGAACCTTTCTCGTGTTTTTTCTTCTGCAGTAATCATCTTTTCTACTGTTCGTCTGAATTCTTCATTGTTTCTCGGATTTTCTTTGCAGAAGTCTTAAAATTGTCACCTAGCCATGATTCAGTGAGAGAAAGCTTCAATTACTTCTCGTTCGGTTATGTCATGCACTTGAGCTCGTAGTTCGCCGAATCGTCGATAGTAATTTCTGAGACTTTCACCTCCCTTTTGCTTGAGTCCTTTTAATTCTGCATGGGTGATTGGATGTGTAATGATTTCTGCAAAATTCTCACAAAAAGCTCTTTGCAAATCCTCCCAATTTCTGATAGATCCTGGGTTCAATTTGTCGAACCATTGGAGAGGCATGGCTTCCAGTGCCATGGGAAAGAACAGGGTTTTGATATCGTCGTCTCCTCCGGCTAGTTCAATTAATTGTGAATATATTCTGAGCCATTGCCTTGGTTCAGTTTTGCCATCATACTTGGAGTGGTTAGACGGTTTGAATTTGTGAGGTAATCGTACCAATGCAAGCCTGTTCGTGAAATAGGGGAATCTGTCGTGCGTCTTGGTTTCTTTGAATTCGAATTCGACACCTTCTTCTGGCCAACTGTCGTTCTGACGGGAATAATCTTGCGAGATTGTCTGGGTAGGTACCCTACTCCTAGTCTTCTTTGGTTGTTCAAATTGGTGGCCTTGATTATGTTCCTTCCTACTTCCTTCGTCATGGCTTCCACCCGGCCCAAGTCTTTCGAAAGCGGATTTCCTTTGATTTTGATCTTCTTGCCTTAGGGTTGTTGATCTGGCGGGTAGTCTTGATCGAGCTCTCTCTTCATGCGTTTTCGGGATCATCGGTCGGAGCAAGTCCTGGAGCTGTTCATACTTCTCACTGGGATGTGAAGTTTTTCCGAGTTCTTCTAATGCTTCTCGAATCTTATCGTAAGGTGTATTCGCCGTGCGTCTCCCCTCGACTTCTCGTTGTGATTTTCTTTTGTCGTACTCTGCCAATTCTGACTCGTATCTGATCCAAGCTTCCCTGCGCTGCCTAGCACGGTGTTGACGCCCTTGCTTCAACTTGTTTTTTCTTTCTCTAGCTTATTTCTGACTATCTGTTTCTCCGTCGTAGCCTTGGGCAAAAGGTGATATGTTGGATTCTGATTCATCTGATGATCTGACATCGGGTGCTTCTGGGGGATTTAATGGTGACCGCGGTCGTCGAACCATGAGCACTTCTCGCGCATGAGTCATTCTGTTACTGGCGTTAGTTTTCATGCTGTCGGAGTTGCTAATAACTTTAGTAGATGCCTCGGTGTCGTAGATCGAGTCTCCTTCTTGGTAGGGTAGAATTGCTGTCGTCGTCGTGCCGACTAGTTGGGTACCGCTGTCCTCAGGAACAGAACCTGGCCAATAGATGATGCAGTCTTGGGATGTTATTGTTAGCACGAGACCCTCCTGAGCTCCTGTCAGTGGTATCCCGCATCTTGGATTGAAAGATCTTTCGAACTGTCCCTGATAGGATTTTGCCATGTTGTCGAGCCTAAATGGAAAAGAACTCGACTTCTTAGAAGAACTCTGAGGGTAATCTAAGTTGTTTTGGGTTGTGCTCTGGAATCTTGCCAAAAAAGAACTCGGTTTTTTGAAAGCACTCGGATAAAACTTCGCCTTGATGTTTAAATTCGAATCGGATATGAGTGGCCGTGAGATCTGATTTGAATCAGATACTGTGAGCTGTGCGAATCTTCTAGTGAGCTGATCCGTTGTAGTTGGTGAAATATGAAATTCTTTATGATGATCTGGATCTTTGAGGAGATGGCCCTGAAGCTTGCCGTTGTTGTCCGTCTCGCAGATCCACGAGCCGAAGATGAAAGTTGATCCCGTCGGAAAGATTATGTTGTCGAGGTCCATCGAGTTCTCGGATGCAAAGTCGCCGAAATCCCCTACCTGGCGCGCCAGCTGTCGATGTTTTACCACCGATAGCCTGCCACGGGGGTGCCCGGGGCAGTATGTTCGGGCTTCGGCGTATGCCGAACTCGATGGTTAACGCAAGACACAGTCGATTTATCCTGGTTCAGACCCTCGATCGTAGATCGAGTAATAACCTTATGTCTAGTTGGCGTTAGCCTTTGCGTTGGATTGATTGTCAAGTGTTGTGTTGTACAATGGTCGTGTGTCCTGTCCCAGGAGTCCTGCCCTCCTTTATATAGTCAGGAGACCAGAGTCCTAGTCCGTTTACAATGAGATTTCCTAGTAGGATTACTTAATAGCTATACTACTAAGATTACATGGGGAGAGTCCTGGTTGGACTAGATATTCTCTCTCCCTTGCGGGGTATCCTGTGGGTCCCGCATCGACAGTGCCAGTGAGTGCTTGAAAGCTATTTTTTTCGTTTCCTGATTTTAAATGTAATATAATCGTGTTGCTAACTGATTGCATTTTATACATGAAGGGATTGGATGTAGCGAGGACCATGACGGAGAGGTGGCTTGTGTAAAGTATGAGGAAAAAAAGTTAGATGAGCACAGAACGCGAGCTGGTCGCACCGTTCAATCACCGATTGTATTGTCTGATGAGGGGATGAGGATGAAGATGACACTGCCAGACTGAGTGAGCTCATAGCTCAAGCAGAGGCGGGCTTGCAGGCGATGGAGGCTGAGAACAACACTAGCAGACTGAGCGAGCTCATTGCTCTAGCAGAGACGGCCTTACAGAAGGAGGAGGCTGAGGACGACACAGGTAGACTTAGCGAGCTCATCGCTCTAGCAGAGCCAGGCTTCCAGACGAAGGAGGATGACGACGCATTGTTCACTCAGGCCACAGAGGCCGTAGATGAAGCGGAGGCCGCTTATTACAGGTGACACACAAGTCAGAGTAATGCAGGTTCTGCCGCGCCATAGCCCACAGGCACGACGAGAGTGACGCGTCGGCGTGCGTGGCGAGTAGGTAAGCAGGCGCGAACGCGCGGCGGGCAGGCGCGGCAGGCGTGGCAGGCAGGCGGCTAGGCGCGGACGGGCGTGACGATATTTATCTGGCGCTGCCGGGCCACCGATCAGGACATGGTAGGGCCGCGCCAAGATCGGTGGCGCGACAGACCCTGCCACGTCACCGGTCAGCGTCCCGGTCGTCGCCACGTCAACCCTCTTGCCGCGTCACCATGCATGGCGCGA